>NC_064571.1:58373918-58676948 GCF_937001465.1 Orcinus orca
TTTTTCCCTTGCTGCTTTCAATAATTTTTCTTTGTCTTTAATTTTTGCCAATTTGATTACTATGTGTCTCGGCGTGTTTCTCCTCGGGTTTATCTGTATGGGACTTTCTGTGCTTCCTGGACTTGGGTGGCTATTTCCCTTCCCATGTTAGGGACGTTTTTGACTATAATCTCTTCAAATATTTTATCAGGTCCTTTCTCTCTCCCCTCTCCTTCTGGGACCCCTATAACGTGAATGTTGTTGCATTAAATGTTGTCGCAGAAGTCTCTCAGGCTGTATTCATTTCTTTTCATTCTTTTTTCTTTATTCTGTTCCGTAGCAGTGAATTCCACCATTGTGTCTTCCAGGTCACTTATCTGTTCTTCTGCCTCAGTTATTCTGCTATTGATTCCTTCTAGTGTATTTTTCATTTCAGTTATTGTGTTCTTCATCTCTGTTTGTTTGTTCTTTAATTCTTCTAGATATTTGTTAAACATTTCTTGCATCTTCTCGATCTTTGCCTCCATTCTTTTTCTGAGGTCCTGGATCATCTTCAGTAACATTATTCTGAATTCTTTTTGTGGAAGGTTGCCTATCTCCACTTCATTTAGTTGTTTTTCTGGGGTTTTATCTTGTTCCTTCATGTGGTACATAGCCCTCTGCCTTTTCATCTTGTCTATCTTTCTGTGAATGTGGTTTTTGTTCCACAGGCTGCAGGATTGTAGTTCTTCTTCCTTCTGCTGTCTGCTCTCTGGTGGATGAAGCTATCTAAGAGGCTTGTTCACCCTATTTTCATGTTGACGAAAGGGTTATAAACTTTTCATCTTCATAAATGGATTTCATATTAAACTTTTCATGTGTAACTATATGTAATGTTAATAATTGTGTCTTTTGTGAGCAAAAACTTACTTAGCCTCTGTTTCGTGCAAGGTACTGAGGTTAGTGTTTAGATCTTCACAGATATTTAAGGTGAATAGAGTTAGGCCTAGTTTCTAGATGAGGAAATCTAAATGCAGGTAGAAGTTTGTGCAAGATGACAACAAAGTTTATATACCCAGATCTATCTTTGGCTAGGCTTCTCTCATCCTATCCATCTTTAAATATAAGAAACAGTGATTAGAACATAAAACAACATGGGTGGAAATAATATGTTGAATTAAGTGAGAAGAACTGCCTTCCATAAAGTAAATAATTGTAGGACAATAATTCTCACTGAAATAATATACAGATTTCTTTTTAAGGAAAATTTAACTTATGGAACTCCAATGTTGAGTTAAATTATTTTGATAATATTACAGATGCACAAAGATAAAGCTACATATAAATTCCTTATGTTTATGGTTTTCATTCCACTTAAAACCAAATCAAATGTATAATTTAAGTACTAACAAAATTACAAACCTGTGACACCCAATCTAGAAATATTATATAACATGCTAGATTATGTTTTGTGGAAATCAAGTTGCTATTTGAAATGAGGATATGATGTCAACTGCCATGTCTGATGTTCTTTTATGTTCAGACCTACATGGTTGATATTCACTCCATTCTCTCATACTTTTTTTCCATTTGGAGATTTGTGGGCTTTTATTTCATATACCATGCTGTGATGTTATTCATCCTTCACTTGGCATCAGTTCATTCTTTTTTATAGTAAGCACATTCTATTCTTTAATTTTTTTCATAACAATACATGTTTGTACTTTTTTGTAGTTTAAAAGTACAGGCAGATTATAAAGATTACAACAAAAATGCATCTGCTATTATCCTCTTACCACTCCTGAGACCCAGTTCCAAATGACTTTCAACTATATTTTAACCATTCTTATCTTGGTATTTACCTCTTGTGGCAGAGACTGCAAGCTGCCTATACAATATCCATTCTCCTTCACTTTTTTTTTTTTTTACTAATGAAATCTCAGCTTTGTTAAAGTTGACACTATATCCAGCTAAAAAATTATGGCCATTTCTTGCAAAAAAGAATGGCCGTCTCGTTGTCAGAACAGTTAGTTTTAAAAAGCAAAAGCATTCTTTTGCTTTTTGCTCTTCCTCCAGCCTGGCATGAAGACACGATGGGTGAAATTGCAGTAACTATTTTGTGATTGACCTGAGAGAAAGGCTAGAGGATCACAGAAATATTGGCCCTGACGTTTGTGAGCCACTGTCCAGGGCTGGACTGACTGCCTCTGAATTTCTTGTTATGTGAGCAAAACACAAAACCCCACTTGTTTAAGCCCCTGGTAATTGCAGAATTACATCTAAATCAATTAATAGATAATTAAATTTGTTTCTTAATCTGTTAATCATTTCTAGATTTTATATTCCATTATGTCTTGATTTATCAAATTTAGACATTATTATTTAGTTCCTCATATTGAACACATGATGCTATTTTTCTGTCCCACTTCACTATTAGTTTATTTCACTTTTCCGATATTTTTATATCATACTATTTATATCAGTTTTCAGTAATTTGATTTAAAGAATAATAGCAGTCTGTTCAGTCCTGAGCCAAATGATGCACTATGACAATATTTATTTCTTGAACAATTTTCTGTTTTTCCTGAAATAATAATTGTTTTGTATAATAAGATTTCTTCTTATTCTATTTCCTTATCACTAATTCTTCCTAATATCTCCAACACTATTATTTTCTACACAGTCATGTAAGTAATAAATTAGTTCAAAAAATTTTTTTTTCTGGAGACATCCTTCTGCAAGACTCCATCTTCCTACCTCAATCTGAACTGTCTGCTTGCTAGGTAGGCTCTGCATATGGATCTCTCATGATAATCTTTCTCCTTTGCTTTGGTGAAGCACATCCTTCAGTAGATTACTGAGAAAGGGTACAGAAAACTTTACTGATCTGAAAATAACAGTATCCTAATCTCACACCAGTTGATGGTTGCCTGGATTTAATTCCAAGTTGAATAAAGAGTGTTTTGTTCAAATCTGAAAGCATTTTCGTAGACTTTGAGGGTTTATGTTTGCTGTTGAGAAGGCTTTATCCATTTAAAGGTAACCTCTTTTAACCCTTTACCCTGGTTCTCTACATTTCCAATCCTCCGTGTGCAATCTTGTTTAGTCTTTGTGACTCTCTGAAATGTTCTAATATCCTTGTATTTTTTCTTTTGTTGTACATATTTTTTGTCTTTTTATTTTCCTTTCTGGGAGGTTTTTATTTTCCTCATATTTGGCTTCTTTGGTTGACTTTTCTCCACTCTTAGCTCCCAAGATGTCTTTATAGTTCTGATTGACCTCTTTTAAATAAAATACTGTTCTTACTACATGCAGTGCCATACATTATGACCCTTAGCATATTAATTGTACTTTTTGAAGTCTTATTTGCTTCTTGTACAATTTTTATTTGTTGATTTAAACCTCTTTGATGTTGAAAACTTTCCTTATAGGACTAGTGCCCTTGGTGGTTTATTCATAATTAAGGAAGAAGCATTAATAAATGATTAAATGCTCCGTGTATGATCAGAGCTTGTCAAGTGGTGGACTTCAGTTTAGGTCAGGGTTTCTAAATCTCAGCATTATTAATGCCTCAGGCTGGATAATTCTTTGTTGTAGGGGAGCTGTCCTGTGCACTGTAGGAAGTTTAGTATCATCCATGTCTTCTACCCACTCTATGACAGTAGCACTCCTGGTGATGACAACCAAAAATGTCTTCAGATATTGCCAAATGTCCTTTGGGGAGACAACATCATCACAATTGAGAAGCATTGCTATGGAGTGATAAAGTTAGGGACCTGGTCATTTGGCCTACCTGCCCATTTTGTTGTATGATGTCTGAATGTTGCCTTCGGTAGCTACATTAGTCAGAGTTCTCCAAAGAAATAGAACCTAAGGAATCTACTACAAAACTACTAGAACTAATAAGTGATTTAGCATGGTTGCTAGATCTGAGATTAATGTACAAATATCAATTCTATTTTTATTTGCTAGTAAAAATTGTCAGAAATGAGATAAAAAGCTGTTTATAATAGAAGCAAAAATGATAAAATACTTATTTTAGATGAGAGAAATTAAAGACTAAATAGACTGAGAGAGATGCCTTATAGGACTTACACTACTTGACTGCGAAACTTAAGAACTATAGTCATCAAGATAGTGTGGTATGGTGTCAAGATAGCCAGTGGCAAAAAATGACAGTTGAAAGAGTTGTGGCCAAGATGGTAAAGTAGGAAGACCTTAAGCTCACCTCCTTCCCTAGGCACACCAAAGTTACTATCTATTTAAAATAACTGTTTACAAAGCAACTATCTAGGAGAACAGCCCAAAGACTAGCAGAAAAGATTTTCTATAACTAAAGCTATAAAGAGGAACCCAAACAAGATGGGTAGGAAGGACAGAGACATGATACAATCAACACCCATAACTCCTGGGTAGGTGACTCACAAAAGGAGGATAACTACCATCGCAAATATTCTCCCCAAGGCGCAGGGGGGTCTGAGCCCCATATCAGGCTCTTTAGCCTGGGAGTCCTGCACCAGGAAGATGAGTGCCCAGAACACAGGCCTTTGAAGGCAAATGGGGCTTGTGTTCAGGACAGCTGGAGGGCTGTGGGAAACAGAGGCTGTGCTCTTAAAGGGCATGCATAAAATGTCACACGCTCTGAGTCCCACCCTTGATTGGGGTAGTGATTTCTTGGGTGTATACATGTGTCAAAACTTATCAAATTGTACACTTGACCTGTATCTTATATTTCCTACCATCGTTCACAATAAACTGGCGATTCGTTCCAGCCTGAACGAATAATGCAGAGGAAGAAATGTGATTTACATTGAGTTTAAAATTAAAGTTTTAAACTAGACTAAATTTTAAAATTAAAAAAATTGAAATTATTAAATTTGATCAGTTTTTCATCAAGTGATGTGAAAATGTGATTCCACGTATCATTACTGATTGATTGGTGAGGCATAAAACTGTATCATGTTACACCCTGTGTAGACAGCTCAAGAAACTGGCCGCATGAATATAGTAATGGATGTATGTATGTTGTTTCTTTAATTAAGACAACAGTGGTAATATCATTCCGAAGTGTAACCTCAGTAATATTAGTTTTACTGACAAAATAGTTAATTTAGCATTTTTTTTATAGAGTTAAATTTGGGAATATTGTTTGGAGTCAGTATTTTGTATAAAATTCCTTGAATACGTAAGTCTTACAATTTTGAATTTTCCCCGTTATCTTATTTTATCTGAGTATATAAATTCTTAGCTCAGTTACTAGCATAAATCTTTAATAAAATAAAACTACATTTGTGTTAAAACATTACACAACTTGACCCTTTATCTTATTTGTACCAATACTTTTTATTGCCCAAGGATCTGAGGAGAGGATGATTTTGATGAGTTACTAATGCAATTCCTGCCATGAAAGATGCAAACCAGTGGCTATTGCGAGCCTCTTGGAGACAGCTCCTTGGTCCTGATCCACCACACTGTGATGTTCCACTACTGGAAAGGATCCAGTGGCATTGATCTATAGTACTGGGAAAGGTTCAGGATATAAAATGTTTCCCAGAATTTTATGATTAACTCACACATGTGATAATGCTAATAAATTCAAGGAAGAACCAGGCATCTGATTTCTTTTAACCACAATCTACAAACTGTCCTTTAAATTTATGCTTTATCCAAGTGGTATCTGAGATTTGGCCGGGATGGGGGCAGTTAAACTGATAATAGTCAACACTAAGGGCAATTCTATGAGGCTCCTGAAGAACGTTCTAAGAATATTGTGTCTGTTGATGGCATATCTTCAAGGAGTATTTCAGGAGCATTTCTCTTGTGTCAGGTCTCCAAGTAGTCTTTCCACAGTTGATTGACTCCTGATGCTGTCTCCCCAGATCAAAATCAAACAAACAAAAAACCCCATGGAATTGTTTAAATTTCCTTCTACTTGATCGCTCTCTGTGGCAAACTGACTTTCTCTGGCTTAACAGTGTATATTTAAATGCATAGCCTCTTTGTCATTTCCAATTTAATATTTCCTAAATATTCTGTATTAGATTCTCTATGAAATGAAACTTCTTATTAAGAAAAAAGAGCCACCAAAATGTTTATACAAATAGCCATGCTAAGCAGGTTATGGAGATGGGCTTCAACGTAGAAAAAGATTTCACTTGTTGAGTAGGTAAGAGCAGAGTGGCATGTTTTGATATTCATTGTTTTTATCGTGAAAGTCAGTCTGAAATTATGCCCCATTTTGAAACAAGGGTAAGTCTGAGACTACCTTTAAAATACATACCTAGCCAAGTGGTTGGATTAGCTCCAAGGAGAAGTAGCAGTGTGTCTAGAACTGACAGGTCTAGGGGCATAGGTTTGTCAGTGTTTCAATGAGAAATTATATATTCTGTTCCCTTCCCCCCCATGATCATATGCATATGTTATATACATATAATCATATTTATATATATATACAAAACATATATATTCATATTTAACTTTTATATTTGTGTCTATGTTTATATGTAGTTTTCTTAAAATTCAGAAAAGCAAGTAAAATTATTCTCAGAATATTTTTCTTACATGTTAATTTTTAGTGGGAAAATACAGACTAAAATACTTAGATGTTTTAAAAACTGACTAAAGGACTGCAAATGACAGTAATCCCTGCGCTTTGATTTCCTGCTACTGCAGTGATAAGACTTGGATGGGCAAGAAACAGGGGATGGGTTCCTGTACTTAAATTTGTGCTAGACTCACCAATACCTCGTTGACTACTATATAGCATTAGCCCTGACAGTGTAGAAACTGAGTTCTCTCTGGAAAACATGGTCTTTCATTAAACCGTAAAATTTTAGAGAAATATGTAACTCCTCATTCCATATGGGCAAACTTTACAAAATTTTTAAAAAATTAATGCTTTTTGTCTGTGATGATTGCTGATGCTATCATTCTGGATGTCCTTTTTTCAATAATTCAATAAACTTTTATGAAGTATCCACAAGGTGCAAAGATTACAGAGATATAAAGCTGGATAAGCATGTGCTAGGCCTTCAAGGAACACCCAGAGCACACAGTTTAGGAGACAGTCATTTAATCCACTCACTTCTAATTAAATTTCTCAGGTACCTAAAGAGTTTAGGTGCATGAGTGCTAAATACCAGCACATATCATCTAAAAACAAGTCAGAACTTTGAGAAAAACAACATAAAAATTACAGTGGACTCTCTATCTTTGCCTGTAAGGAGCATGACGTATAAGGGATTTAAAAGAAGCAGGTGGGAACTCTAAACACATTCCTGGGGAAAAGGTCCCATTATCAAATGTATCAAACCCTTCACAGAAATTCATGGTTGCTTGACGGTTAATACTTCCTTATCAGACCTAATATCTCTGATATCATCAAAAAGGCAGGGGAGGGAGTGGGGATGCAAAGCACGTCGGGGATCATATTTGTTGCTACTTGATGTTTGATATATCTGGGTTGACAGGGCAACTGGGATCCAGAAGCTACCTGCAGGTGCAGTGAAATTCTCTGACACTGCCTTTGCTCTTTCCCTAAACTCTACTACTTTTGCCCTAGATCCTCGCTCATGCTATTCAGGTGGTATTTTGAACACTCCTGATGTGTAGACCAAGATAAAACAAAAAACTGTACCTAGTTAGAGACAGATACAGTAGAAAGAACTCCAGATAGGAAGTGGCCCATCAGCCACTGATATGCTGACTTGGAGTATCTCTTTCCCTTGTATGTCTTTGACTTGGGAGTCAATTTCCTCAACAGTGCTGGCTTTCAGGGTTACTTTTCTTCCTTTATAACTTAAACAGCGTTATATACTAAACTCTTAGCTATTGGATTAAAAAATACATATCTATAGTTCTTGACACATCTTGGGTATAACATAATGAATGTTTTAAATGAGAAAGGGTTATGGAAGATATTCCTTCTTCCCTTCCTTTCTCCCTCTCTCCCTCCCTCTCTTCCTGTCTTACTTTCTGCCTCTTGCCTTTCTTCCTTTTCTCCTCCACTCCTTTCCTTTCATCTATCATCTGTTTCCTGCCTCTGTTAAGTTAGGTAGTGAAAATTCAACCATTCAAGAAACTGAACAAAATTTGTTCTAATTACCTATCGCTATTGAACAAATCACACAAAACAGTGGGTTAAAATAACATCATTTTATATCGTTCATGAATCTGCAATTTGGACTGGAATCAGTAGAAAAGGCACATCTGTTCACATTCCACCAGCTGAGGTGGTTTGATTCAGGGCTGGAGTATTTGCTTTCAAGATGGCTCACTCACTTGACTGGAAAGTCGATGATGGTTGTTGGCAGGCTAGGACCTCAGATTCCCCTCCTTGTGTGCCTCTCCGTGTGGCTTGGTCTTCTTCCCACCGGGGTGGGTGAGCTTCTAGGGAAATGATTTTAAGAGAGTGAGTCAGGTGGAAGCTATATACCACCTTTAATGACCTAACCTCAGAAGTCACGTAGAATTATTTTCCATGCTACTCCATAAGTTGAGGCAGTCACAGATGTCCACCCAGGTTTAAGGATAGGAGGGCACTAAGACTCCACTTCTTGCCGAGGGAGTGATAAGGTTCTGGAAGAGCACATGAGATGGAAAACATTGCTGTAGCCACATAGACTACATAGGAAGATACATTTCCCGGCTTCAAGGAGCTTACTATCAAGCAGGGGTTTTAGACAAGTGAACAATTACCTGTGATCCTGTGTCACTGTATGACAGGAGGAGGACAGGGCTCTATGGAAACCTAGCACCAAAGACTTCCTAGAGGAAGTGACAGCCAAGCTGAGATCTAAATGACGAGTACAGTCAGAAGTTTAAGTTTGAATGGAGGGGGGGAAATGTGTCAATGGTTTCTCTACCACCAGGATCGTATCTTTCTGCTACAATCTTCCCAGAGTTTATAATTCTGACCCCTGTAAAAATGCTAATACTCTTGTAGACAGTAGCAATTCTGCATGTAAAGTCCCCTTAGTTGAGCACCTCCCATGAGTCAGATATTATGCTACTCACTTTCTTTATAGTCTTCATTTAAGCTTCATGAAAATTGCACAAGGTTGGTGTTATCCTCTTTTGTATAGTTCAAGAAACTGAGGCTTAGACGTGAATTAGCTGATACATGAGCTAAACCAAGGGCTGCCTGAGTTCTAACATCTTCAATTACCTCATACTCACTACACTTCAAGAAATATGTGTATCCCTCAGAGGATTAACATTTTAATAATACTAGTGACAATAAAAAATGACAGCTAATACATATTAAATGCTGACTGTGTCAGACATTGTTCTATGTACTTTGGCTGTATAAGCTCACTTATTTATCAGTTCTGTGTGAAATAATTTATCAGACATTTTACAGAAAGCACATTTTGACCTAGGTGGTTAGATGCAGAAAGATGAGAACAGTGGATACATGGGGCAAGTGGATAAGGAGGGAGAATGGGGATTTAGTAGCAGTCGTGAGATAGCAGGGCATAGAGAAGGTGGGGATCCAAACATACACTGTTTGTTTTACAGTTTTGCTTGAACTCTTCTGAGAGTGATGATGAACTAACCAACCTTTGTGACCAAAAGCAACAGTCTCAAGGTTGCAGCAGTAGCCAACCTGATAAAGCAGTGTTCTTAGGAGCAGAGTGTGTGAAAGTCCCCTGCAGCCGATCCAGATCTTGACTGTGATGAATTTCCTAATTCAGCACAGTGTTCTGGTGTCTGAATTATTTGCCATCAGACCAGACAATAAGGGGCTTACACAGTCTTCGAAAAAGTCGTTAATGGTTTATCCTTTTCCCTGTCTAGGATCAGCAACATAATTTGTGGGGTCTCTTGTTCAAAATGTATGAAGATCTTCAAGACAGCAATAGTAGAGCTTTAAACCAAGGGTGGCACCCTGTACAAAACGCAGGCCACACGCTCACGAAGCCCTTCCTATCCCTGTCCTTGCAAAATTGCACATTCCGCAGACGTCATGTGCGTCGTCTCAGCTGTACGTGGGTTCTGAGTGCAAGGTTCATTTGTGAATTTGGGTTTGACTGCCAACATCAGTGCCCTATAGGGGATTCTTCTGAGAACAGGTACCACGTCAATCCTTGGGCCTGTTGGCCACAGTAGACCTCTTTTTAATTACGTGCATCACTTTTCTTCCAGTGTTCTGACACCCCAAGGTCTTTGGGAAGATTTATCACTCTGGGGGACCTGGCTTAATAGTATATTTCTCAGGACAGTTAGGAGTACACCAACCCAGCAAGTTGGGTATAGAGAAGCATACGAAATTGCTGATGGCTTGAAACCTTCCACTCCTTTAAATTTTGCTGATCGTTGGGCTCCCTTTTCAGAGGCAATGCAGCTAACTGCTTTTAGCTGTTGAGTTACAGCTCATGCTTCTTAATTTGAATGACTGCTTTCCAGGTGGCCTTTGCAGTAGTAAAAAAAATTCCTGTTGACTTAAGAGCTAATTTCAAGTAAAAGTGTACCTGGACTTTTAATCAGACCAGAGATTGGGGAGCGCAGTGAATGGGGTATAAAGAAATAGACTCCGTATCAGAAATTTCCTCCTTAGGAACACATACTGTGTTCAACTTATTTAAGATAGTTACCTGCCTGAGTCTTATTTCCCACTGACTTTGTTTAAATATGTCAGGGTACAAAATAATGAGTGCCTAATTACAGTTCAATGCCCGGCCTTGCGTAGTGTCTCTAATCATTTAATCGGTATTCTACTTGATTACACACTTCTCAAGCACCATGTTTTATAAAAACTTGTTTTCTTAATATAATAGAAATGTTAGAATTGCATATTACTTTAGAGGATATTTATTTCTATTCCATCCAAGAAACAACTGTAGCATTGGTTTCCCATAAAAGTGCTGTGGTAAATATTGGGCTGCCTAAATGAATAGATCCTGATTCCCCTTACCTCTCAAAAAGGTGGCAGTCCAGTAAGGGGGAAAGAGCAAATTCCAGAGCCGAAATATGAGAAAAGGCCTGCTCTGATACGGATTAAATATAATGGGAACATAAAGAGGAGACTAGATGATGATTTAATTAATTCAGTTATAATTATTGAGTTCCTACTCTATGCCTGGCATGTTACTAAGTATAGACGATAAAGCAGCAAAGAGATATACATAATATACATATATATAATCACATCCTTATTGGGGGAGAATGACAGCAAACAAATAGTTCTTGGAGGAATGAGAAGCCTTCGTGCAGGAGATGAAAGTGGAACTGAGTACTCAAGTTTAAATAGACTCTTACTGGGCCAGCAGGGAGCTTGAAAAAAGGAGCAAAGGACAACTTGTTTTTGTTTTTTTTTGTTTTTGGTCCTACCTCTCACCTCCTGTAGCTATTTCCTCTCTATCGCTTATAATGACGGTGGGGAATATAAACTGACTTAGTTTCCATTGACAATTAAATGCTCTGCTGTGTTTTAGTCGTGGTAATTTCTTTCCATGGTGTCATTTGTTTCCAATACCTTGCATTTTGCTCACTTTTAGCCTACACAATACTACATTCCAGTCTAATTTCCCTCTGGTTCACGGGAGGCTTGCTCATCCTCTTACATTCCTGATGGTGTGATTATTAATCCATCTGCAGCCAGTGTGTTTGGACTTCGCAGGTGAATGCATGCTGGGGGGTGGCGTGGGGAGGGTGGGGAGATTTAGGCGTGGGCTAAATCTGTCCTGGAATAAGTGCTCCCTGTGTAAGACTGACGGGCCTGCTTTCTTTGCCAGGATCTTTTCCTGCTGCCGGAAAGATACTAAATATATAGCTTCAGCAACATAGACCAAGTAGATGAACTTTTGGGGACATGAGAGATTTTACATTTTTAATGTCAGCGAAGGGAAACGGGAGCTATAAAGTTCTTACTCGTCATCAGTGTCACGTTTCCAGCAGACTTCGATAATGTGACTGAACCTATATCCCAGGGAGATTTGGAGTCTTGCTAGCTATTAGATGTTACATTTTGATGATAACTTCTTTGAACTGGCTTATCCAGCAACAATGCCTGTAAGGTGGGAGCACAGAAGACCACAGGGGGAGCAATATGACTATCGTGGAAAAAGTATGTATATCTACTTTTCCAAGGGATTCAGAGTCATTTGCAGCATTTCAAATCTGCATTAGCCACAGACAGGTGCTCTGTTTTGGAGGTAAGTCAAGAAGGGCTGAGCTTTGATTTCATTTGCTGAAAGAGCAAAAGACCTAGAATCAGATCTGTGTTCAAATCTCAGCTTTACCACCAATTAGCTGTGTTCACTGAGGTAAACTACTTACCCCCTCTGGGCCTCAGTTTCTTGTCCTAAAATGGAGCTAATACCTGCCCAGTAGGTGCTCTATAACAATAAAAGGAAATCGGGGATATAATGATAAAAGATTTCATTAATTTAATAGTGCTATACAAATTCTTTTTTTCTCACTTGCACAGTCCCTTGAGATATCATATGCAGCTCACACTTGATGAAGAGGAGATTTTAATTCTGTTTATCAAATGGAGGTGATTAGGCTAAGTGCTAGGAAATCTGAGATCTAGTTATGTCACTTGAGCAAGTCATTCATTTATTTATCATCTTTTCATTTGCTGTCTCAGTTTGGAAACCACTCAATGTGCTTTTTCTCTCGGTCACTTGGTCTTTTGATGCTTCAGTTTTCAAATGTCTAAAAGGATATTAATACTCGTAGCTTGGTTATTCCACAAACTTCCTAAGAAGATCAAATGAAGTTCTATGGATCTGCCCAAGGGATGACCCTAATCTCAAATAGTAATAGCAACAACAATTTCAGACAAATGAAGTTGAGATTGCTAGTGGAACTCAAAGACTAGAAGGAAAAGGGAGAAGATCAGCTTCCAGGCGAGAACAAGGCTCCCAGGAGTGGCCTCCTTGGGCTCTAGGACTCTCCATGTTAGAGACAGGGAGTAGCATGTTTGAACACTGTCTTGAGTGTGGTGGGATGCCAGAAATTGAAAAGAGGCACCAACCACGCTATGGCTGACAGCCACGCTTGAACCCTGGAAAGTGTTTCCTCTCTCAGGTAAGGAAAAAGAAAAGACATGTTTTCAAACATGGACTGCAAGGATAGGCACGTGACTTCTCCTTGGCTGCTGAGTTTCAGTATGCGGCCAAGCGATGCCATCTTCAGAGTGTCTAGGCAGCCTGAGGCATGGGTGGGGTGAGGAGTTGGTAACCCTGCAGCGTGAAAGAACGCCAGCTGGTTATGAAATATCTATTGAAAGCTGAAGGAGAAACTCAAATGGGGACTACATTTCCATCATTCTAGCTGGAGGGGGCTGAGCCTTGGAATAATGATATTGTTAATCTTCTGCACCCTGATTCTATCCACCCACGACCTGTTAAAGTACTTACGAAAGTATAAAACAGTAAACAAAATATGAAAGAAAAAGGAAACACGTTGTATTTGCTTTTATCCAGCTAGTGGTCAGGTTAGGGTAGAAGACTTCTTGAAAACAGGCTTCTAAAGATTTTTTCTAACACCCTGACCCTTCCCAATCTTTCTCTCATTTCCTTCCCCCAGTCTCCCCTGCACTCCTCCCTGCCCCCCACTCCCGCCCCCAAATCTCCCACTTCTCCGCCAGCCCTCACATTCTACTGAAGCGGATGCTTGGCCGAGCAAGAGCTGTCTTCACCAGTCCTTAGTATGGAGTTGGAATAAGGAGGAAGAATTGGATGGGACCAGCCTTTACTGTGAGGGTCAGGGATGGAATAGATTAACATAATCAACTCAGATAATTAAAACAAATGGCAGTTACCAGTGCCCCTCCTCCTATCCATGAGATGGCTAACTAGGACTGTGCTTTATTTAATAGTTCTGATTTATGATCCCCCTTAAAAATCAGATGACAAATTCGGGACACCCATTTATCTTCACTGATTCTCTTGGCTTCTTGCCTCTTGAGATGTCACTAGAGAATGTTTCTCTGAGAAGGTTATTCTGTCCTTTTCCCCAATTCCAATGTACTGTATCCGCTTGTGCTAATATCTTAGGGTCATGCAAACCACACTAGTTGGGAGCCCTGGGAGATTGGATATTTAGAAAAGTGCCCCAAATCTTAGCATTTATCTGTCCTCTACTCTGTTTTTTCAAGTTTCCAGGCTAAGAGGAAAATTAGCTTGTTTCGTTATATATTCCATCTTATACCTTGGGTGAAGTTAGGTATGAGGGATTCATATCATATATATGATTTCAGGTTGTGAGGACCATTATCTTTCCAGAGCTCTATGTTGCCTTTTTTGAGTTCTAGTGCTAACATTGGGTCCTTCTTGTAGTTCATGCACTTGGTATCTATTAAGGTGCAGACACTGTTGGCAGTGGTAGCACTAAACAGAGGCTTTTCATTTATATTTTTGCATGAGAATAAAATAATTAGGTTTGGCTGGCAGGTGAAATATGATAAAGCTAAGTATTGGCCTGTTCTTTGTCCCTTCCCATGTTTCTTGTAACTGGAAAACTTATTTTACAAATCAAATAAGAACACATGGGGGAAATGACCCTTTGAATGATTCTTTCAGCCATGGTAATGTGATAATTAACATAATGTTAAATTGTCGTGATCTATCGTATCCTTCATCCATGATACTTCAATTAATCACAAATGTGATATGAAGATAGGTCCTGGTCATAAATAATGCCTAGAAAACAATGTTAATATATAATGAAAAAGCACAAAGGGAAATCAAATCCAACATTCAGTAAAAAATCAGAGTTCATCATAGTAACACACATAAATATTTACTTTTAACTGTGTTCTTCATCGGGGAACTTTGGCTTTTACATTTTCATCATTGAAGAGGTTACCTTGTTTTTCTTTTCTTCTGTTTTAAGATTTAAATATTTTCACATCATTCTTCTTCCAAGGCTAACTGGCTTTTTTTTTTTTTTTTTAATATCTTTATTGGAGTACAGTTGCTTTACAATGGTGTGTTAGTTTCTGCTTTATAACAAAGTGAATCAGTTATACATATACATATGTTCCCATATCTCTTCCCTCTTGCATCTCCCTCACTCCCACCCTCCCTATCCCACCCCTCTAGGTGGTCACAAACCACCCAGCTGATCTCCCTGTGCTATGCGGCTGCTTCCCACTAGCTATCTATTTTACGTTTGGTAGTGTATATATGTCCATGCCACTCTCTCACTTTGTCACAGCTTACCCTTCCCCCTCCCCATATCCTCAAGTCCATTCTCTAGTAGGTCTGTGTCTTTATTCCCATCTTAACCCTAGGTTCTTCATGACATTTTTTTTTCTTAGATTCCATATATATGTGTTAGCATACGGTATTTGTCTTTCTCTTTCTGACTTACTTCACTCTGTATGACAGTCTCTAGGCCCATCCACCTCACTACAAATAACTCAATTTTGTTTCTTTCTCTGGGTGAGTAATATTCCATTGTATATATGTGCCACATCTTCTTTATCCATTCATCCGATGATGGACACTTAGGTTGCTTCCATCTCCTGGCTATTGTAAATAGAGCTGCAATGAACATTGTGGTACATGACTCTTTTTGAATTATGGTTTTCTCAGGGTATATGCCCAGTAGTGGGATTGCTGGGTCATGTGGTAGTTCTATTTGTAGATTTTTAAGGAACCTCCATACTGTTCTCCAGAGTGGCTGAACCAATTCACATTCCCACCAGCAGTGCAAGAGTGTTCCCTTTTCTCCACACCCTCTCCAGCATTTATTGTTTCTAGATTTTTTGATGATGGCCATTCTGACTGGTGTGAGATGATATCTCATTGTAGTTTTGATTTGCATTTCTCTAATGATTAATGATGTTGAGCATTCTTTCATGTGTTTCTTGGCAGTCTATATACCTTGTTTGGAGAAATGTCTGTTTAGGTCTTCTGCCCGTTTTTGGATTGGGTTGTTTGTTTTTTTGTTATTGAGCTGCATGAGCTGCTTGTATATTTTGGAGAGTAATCCTTTGTCACTTGCTTCATTTGCAAATATTTTCTCCCATTCTCAGGATTATCTTTTGGTCTTGTTTATGGTTTCCTTTGCTGTGCAAAAGCTTTTAAGTTTCATTAGGTCCCACTTGTTTATTTTTGTTTTTATTTCCATTTCTCTAGGAGGTGGGTCAAAAAGGATCTTGCCGTGATTTATGTCATACACTGTTCTGCCTAAGTTTTCCTCTAAGAGTTTGATAGTGTCTGGCCTTACATTTAGGTCTTTAATCCATTTTGAGCTTATTTTTGTGTATGGTGTTAGGGAGTGTTCTAATCTCATACTTTTACATGTAGCTGTCCAGTTTTCCCAGCAGCACTTACTGAAGAGGCTGTCCTTTCTCCACTGTACATTCCTGCCTCTTTTATCAAAGATAAGGTGACCATATGTGCGTGGGTTTATCTCTGGGCTTTCTATCCTGTTCCATTGATCTATCTTTCTGTTTTTGTGCCAGTACCATACTGTCTTGACTACTGTAGCTTTGTAGTATAGTCTGAAGTCAGGGAGCCTGATTCCTCCAGCTCCGTTTTCTGTTCTCAAGATTGCTTTGGCTATTCGGGGTCTTTTGTGTCTCCATACAAATTGTGAAATTTTTTGTTCTAGTTGTGTGAAAAATGCCAGTGGTAGTTTGATACGGATTGCATTGAATCTATAGACTGCTTTGGGTAGTAGAGTCATTTTCACAACGTTGATTCTTCCAATCCAAGAACATGGTATATCTTTCCATCTATTTGTATCATCTTTAATTTTTTTCATTAGTGTCTTATAATTTTCTGCATACAGGACTTTTGTCTCTTTGGGTAGGTTTATTCCTAGATATTTTATTCTTTTTGTTGCAATGGTAAATGGGCGTGTTTTCTTAATTTCACTTTCAGATTTTTCATCATTAGTGTATAGGAATGCAAGAGATTTCTGTGCATTAATTTTGTATCATGCTACTTTACCAATTTCATTGATTAGCTCTAGTAGTTTTCTGGTAGCATCTTTAGGATTCTCTATAGTATCATGTCATCTGCAAACAGTGACAGCTTTACTTCTTTTCCGATTTGGATTCCTTTTATTTCCTTTTCTTCTCTGATTGCTGTGGCTAAAACTTTCAAAACTATGTTGAATAAGAGTGGTGAGAGTGGGCAACCTTGTCTTGTTCCTGAACTTAGTGGAAATGCTTTCAGTTTTTCACCATTGAGGACGATGTTGGCTGTGGGTTTGTCGTATATGGCCTTTATTATGTTCAGGTAAGTTCCCTCTGTGCCTACTTTCTGCAGGGTTTTTATCACAAATGGGTGTTGAATTTTGTCGAAAGCTTTCTCTGCATCTATTGAGAAATACACCAATTTGCTAATATGGTCTATCGCGTTGACTGATTTGCATATATTGAAGAATCCTTGCATTCCTGGAATAAACCCCACTTGATCATGGTGTATGATCCTTTTAATATGCTGCTGGATTCTGTTTGCTAGTATTTTGTTGAGGATTTTTGCATCTATGTTCATCAGTGATATTGGCATGTAGTTTTATTGCTTTGTGACATTCTTGTCTGGTTTTGGTATCAGGGTAATGGTGGCCTCGTAGAATGAGTTTGGGAGTGTTCCTCCCTCTGCTATATTTTGGAAGAGTTTGAGAAGGATAGGTGTTAGCTCTCCTCTAAATGTTTGATAGAATTTGCCTGTGAAGCCATCTGGTCCTGGGCTTTTGTTTGTTGGAATATTTTTAATCACAGTTTCAATTTCAGTGTTTGTGATTGGTCTGTTCATACTTTCTATTTCTTCCTGATTCAGTCTTGGCAGGTTGTGCATTTCTAAGAATTTGTCCATTTCTTCCAGGTTGTCCATTTTATTGGCATATAGTTGCTTGGAGTAATCTCTCATGATCTTTTGTATTTCTGCAGTGTCAGTTGTTACGTCTCCTTTTCATTTCTAATTCTATTGATTTGAGTCTTCTCCCTTTTTTTCTTGATGAGTCTGGCTAATGGTTTATCTATTTTGTTTATCTTCTCAAAGAACCAGCTTTTAGTTTTATTGATCTTTGCTATCGTTTCCTTCATTTCTTTTTCATTTATTTCTGATCTGATCTTTATGATTTCTTTCCTTCTCCTAACTTTGGGGTTTTTTTGTTCTTCTTTCTCTAATTGCTTTAGGTGCAAGGTTAGGTTGTTTATTCGAGATGTTTCCTGTTTCTTAAGGTAGCATTGTATTGCTATAAACTTCCCTCTTAGAACTGCTTTTGCTGCATCCCATAGGTTTTGGGTCGTTTTGTCTCCATTGTCATTTGTTGCTTGGTATTTTTTAATTTCCTCTTTGATTTCTTCAGTGATCACTTCGTTATTAAGTAGTGTATTGTTTAGCCTCCATGTTTGTATTTTTTACAGATCTTTTCCTGTAATTGATATCTAGTCTCATAGCGTTGTGTTCGGAAAAGATACTTCATACAATTTCAGTTTTCTTAAATTTATCAAGGCTTGATTTGTGACCCAATATATCCTGGAGAATGTTCCATGAGCACTTGAGAAAAATGTGTACTCTGTTGTTTTTGGCTCGAATATCCTATAAATATCAATTAAGTACATGTTATTTAATGTATCATTTAAAGCTTGTGTTTCCTTATTTATTTTCATATTGGATGATCTGTCCATTGGTGAAAGTGGGGTGCTAAAGTCCCCTACTATGTATGTGTTACTGTCGATTTCCCCTTTTATGGCTGTTAGTATTTGCCTATGTATTGAGGTGCTCCTATGTTGGGTGCATAACTATTTACAGTTGTTATATCTTCTTCTTGGATCGATCCCTTGATCATTATGTAGTGTCCTTCTTTGTCTCTTTTAATAGTCTTTATTTTAAAGTCTATTTTGTCTGATATGAGAATTGCTACTCCAGCTTTCTTTTGGTTTCCATTTGCATGGAATATCTTTTTCCATCCCCTTACTTTCAGTCTGTACGTGTCCCTAGGTCTGAAGTGGGTCTCTTGTAGACAGCATATACATGGGTCTTGCTTTTGTATCCACTCAGCCAGTCTGTGTCTTTGGCTGGGAGCATTTAATCCATTTACATTTAAGGTAATTATCAATATGTATGTTCCTATTCCCATTTTCTTAATTGTTTTGGGTTTGTTATTGTAGGTCTTTCCCTTCTCTTGTATTTCTTGCCTAGAGAAGGTCCTTTAGCATTTGTTTTAAAGCTGGTTTGGTGGTGCTGAACCCTCTCAGCTTTTGCTTGCCCGTAAAGGTTTTAATTTCTCCATCTAATCTGAATGAGATCCTTGCTGGGTAGAGTAATCTTGGTTGCAGGTTTTTCTCCTTCAACACTTTCAATATGTCCTGCCACTCCCTTCTGGCTTGCAGAGTTTCTGCTGAAAGATCAGCTGTTAACCTTATGGGGATTCCCTTGTGTGTTATTTGTTGTTTTTCCCTTGCTGCTTTTAATATGTTTTACTTGTGTTTAATTTTTGACAGTTTGATTAATATGTGTCTTGACGTGTTTCTCCTTGGATTTATCCTGTATGGGACTCTCTGTGCTTCCTGCACTTGGTTAACTATTTCATTTCCCATATTAAGGAAGTTTTCAACTATAACCTCTTCAAATATTTTCTCAGTCCCTTTCTTTTTCTCTTCTTCTTCAGGAGCCCCTATAATTCGAATGTTGGTGTATTTAATGTTGTCCCAGAGGTCTCTGAGACTGTCCTCAGTTCTTTTTATTCTTTTTTCTTTTTTCTGCTCTGCAGTAGTTATTTCCACTATTTTATCTTCCAGGTCACTTATCCGTTCTTCTGCCTCAGTTATTCTGCCATTGATCCCATCTGGAGTATTTGTAATTTCATTTATTGTGTTGTTCATCATTGCTTGTTTCCTCCTTAGTTCTTCTAGGTCCTTGTTAAATGTTTCTTGCATTTTGTCTATTCTGTTTCCAAGATTTTGGATCATCTTATCTATCATCATTCTGAATTCTTTTTCAGGTAGACTGCCTATTTCCTCTTCATTTGTTAGGTCTGGTGGGTTTTTATCTTGCTCCTTCATCTGCTGTGTGTTTTTCTGTCTTCTCATTTTGTTTATTTTACTGTGTTTGGGGTCTCCTTTTTGCAGGATGCAGGTTCATAGTTCCCGTTGTTTTTGGTGTCTGTCCCCAGTGGCTAAGGTTAGTTCAGTGGGTTGTGTAGGCTTCCTGGTGGAGGGGACTAGTGCCTGTGTTCTGGTGGATGAGGCTGGATCTTGTCTTTCTGGTGGGCACGTCCGCGTCTGGTGGTGTTTTTTGGTGTGTCTGTGGCCTTATTATGATTTTAGGCAGCCTCTCTGCTAATGGGTGGGATTGTGTTCCTGTCTTGCTAGTTGTTCGGCATAGGGTGTCCAGCACTGTAGCTTGCTGGTCGTTGAGTGAAGCTGGGTGTTGGTGTTGAGACAGAGATCTCTGAGAGATTTTTGCCGTTTCATATTACATGGAGCTGGGAGGTCTCTTGTGCACCAGTGTCCTGAAGTTGGCTCTCCCACCTCAGAGGCACAGCACTGACTCCTGGCTGCAGCACCAAGAGCGTTTAAACCACACGGCTCAGAATAAAAGGGAGAAAAAGTAGAAAGAAAGAGGATAAAATAAAATAAAGTAAGATAAAATAAAATAAAGTTAGTAAAATAAAAAATAATTATTAAGAAAAAAAAATTTTTTAAGTAAAAAAAAACAGCAAAAAAAACGGACGGAGAGAACCCTAGGACAAATGGTGAAAGCAAATTTTGTCTATTACAGACAAAATCTCACACAGAAGCATACACATACACACTCACAAAAAGAGGAAAAGGGGAAAAAATAATAAATCTCGCCCCCAAGGTCCACCTCCTCAATTTGGGATGATTCGTTGTCTATTCAGGTATTCCACAGGTGCAGGGTACATCAAGTTGATAGTGGAGATTTAATTCCCTGCTCCTGAGGCTGCTAGGAGAGATTTCCCTTTCTCTTCTTTGTTTTCACAGCTCCCGGGGCTCAGCTTTGGATTTGGCCCCGCCTCTGCATGTAGATTGCTGGAGGGCGTCTGTTCTTCACTCAGACAGGACGGGGTTAAAGGAGCCGCTGACTCGGGGGCTCTGTCTCACTCAGGCCGCGGGGAGGGAGGGGTACGGAGTGCGGGGCGAAGCCTGTGGCGTCAGAGGCCGGCAGGACTTTGCACCAGCCTGAGGCACGCCGTGTGTTCTCCCGGGGAAGTTGTCCCTGGATCCCGGGACCCTGGCAGTGGTGGGCTGCACAGGCTCCCCGGAAATGGGGTGTGGATAGTGACCTGTGCTCGCATACAGTCTTCTTGGTGGCGGCAGCAGCAGCCTTAGCGTCTAATGCCTGTCTCGTGGTCTGCGCTGTTAGCCGTGGCTCACGCCTGTCTTTGGAGCTCCTTTTAGCAGCGCTCTTAATCCCCTTTCCTCGCGTACCAGGAAACAAAGAGGGAAGAAAAATCTCTTGCCTCTTCGGCAGTTCCAGACATTTCCCTGGACTCCCTCCCGGCTAGCCGTGGCGCACTAACCCCTTCAGGCTGTGTTCACACAGCCAACCCCAGTCCTCTCCCTGCGCTCTGACCGAAGCCCGAGCCTCAGCTCCCAGCCCCTGCCCGCCCCGGTGGGTGAGCAGACAAGCCTCTCGGGCCGGTGAGTGCCGGTTGGCACCAATTCTCCGTGCGGGAATCTCCCCGATTTGTTCTCCGCACCCTTGTTGCTGCGCTCTCCTCCGCGGCTCCGAAGCTTCCCCCTCCGCAACCCGCAGTCTCCGCCCACGAAGGGGCTTCTAATGTGTGGAAACCTTTCCTCCTTCACAGCTCCCTCCCACTGGTGCAGGTCCCGTCCCTCTTCTTTTGTCTCTGTTTATTCTTTTTTCTTTTGCCCTACCCAGGTACGTGGGGAGTTTCTTGCCTTTTGGGAGGTCTGAGGTCTTCTGCCAGCGTTCAGTAGGTGTTCTGTAGGAGTTGTTCCACGTGTAGATGTATTTCTGGTGTATCTGTGGGGAGGAAGGTGATCTCCGCGTCTTACTCTTCTACCATCTTCCCCCTCAACCTCGGCTAACTGGTTTTTCTGAACTGACAGCACCTCTAGAATGTCTACATTTCTCTACTCTCCTTTTATGAAAAGCTGCAGTTAGCTTTTAGTTATATCAGTGTGTCACATTGTAGAGTCCTGAGATACAGGAATAAGAAAAAAATCAGAGGCCTGAAAAAAGAGGACAAATCTTCCTAAGAGCTATACTTTATTTATGATATGTGAAGTTTTGAAAAAGGTCATACAAAAATTCAAATGCATATTTTTTTACCTTTAGAATTTCCAAAAAACTCAGCTAATTTTCTGGTTAAGTTGAGGAACAAATATCCTTTGCTTTTGTTTTGTTTTTGCCTTTTAAATTTATGATACAAAGTGAAATCCTAGATTACAAACCTAAATGTAAAATGCAGCCCTGTAAAACTCCTAGAAGATAACATAGGAGAAGATGTAGATGACCTTGGCTATGGGGATGGCCTTTTAGACACAACACCAAAAGCATGATCCACGAAAGAAATAATGGGTAAGCTGGACTTCATTAAAATTAAAAAATTCTGTTCTGTGAAAGGCAATACTAGGAGAATGAGAAGACAAACTGCAGACCGGGAAAATATATTTATAAAAGACATCTGATAAGGGCTGTTATCTAAAATATACAAAGAATTCTTAAACTCAACCTTAAGAAAATAACCTGATTAAAAAATGGGCCAAAGACCTTGATGGACTTTTCACCAAAGAAGATATACAGATGGCAAATAAGCAGATGAAAAGATCTTCCACATCATATGTCATTAGGGAAATGCAAATTAAAAGAATGAGATAACACTACAATCCTATTAGAAGGGCCAAAATCCAGAACACTGTCAACACCAAATGTCGATAAGGATGTGGAGCAACAGGAACTCCCATTCATTGCTGGTGAGAATGAAAATGGTGCAGCCACTTTGGAAGATACTTAGGCAGTTTCCTATAAACCTAAATATACTCTTAGCACATGATCTAGCAGTCCTGCTCTTTGGTATTTACCTAAAGGTTGAAAACTGTATCCTCACAAAAACCTGCACATGGATATTTATAGAATCTTTATTCACAGTTGCCAAACCTTGGAAGCAGCGAAAATGTCATTTGGTAGGTAAATGGAAAATAAACTCTGGGGCATCCAGACAATGGGGTATTATTCAGTGCTGAAAGAAATTAGCTATTATGGCTTGAAAAGACATAGAGTAGAGGAACCTTAAATGCGTATTACTAAGTGAAAGAAGCCAGTCTGAAAAAGCTACATACTGTACAATTCCAACTGTATGACATTCTGGGAAGAGCAAAACTATGGAGACAGTAAAAATATCAGTGGTTGCCAAGGATTGGGGCGCATGTGGAGGGATGAATAGGCAGAGCACAGAGGGTGTTAGGGTAGTGAAAATACTCTATGATACCATATTGATGGTTACATGTCAGTATACATTTTTCCAAACTCATAGAATGTACACCACCAAGAGTGTACCCTAAGGTAAATTATGGACTTCGAGTGATAAGGATATGTCAGTGTAGGTTCATCAGCCGTAACAAGCGTACCACTCTTGTGGGGAATATTGATAAGTGGGGAAGTTATGCATGTATTAGGGTAGGGGGTATAGGTAAAAACTCTTAATTTTGCTGTGAACCTAAAACTGCTCTAAAAAGTCTTTAATTTAAAAATTTAAAAGAAATTTTAACATTAAAAAATTTATAAAACTTGAAATATTTTTTAAATGGGCAAAGGACATGAACAGACATTTCTGTAAAAAGGATATATGAATGGCCCACATGCATATAAAAAGATGCTCAGTATTACTAATCATTAGCAAAATCAAACTAAAACCATAATGAAATATCATCTCACACCTATTAGGATTAGGATAGCTACTATAAAAAGGAAACAAAAACAAACGTTGAGGACGTGGAAAAATTGAAACCCTTTTGCGCTGTTGGTGGGAATGTAAAATAATTGAGCTACTATAGAAAACAGTATGACAGTTCCTCAAAAGTTAAAAATGAATTGCCATATGATTCAGTAATTCCGCTTCTGGGTATATATCCAAAAAAACTGAAAACAGGATCTCAAAGAGATATTTATTCATGTATATTCATAGCATTATTCACAATAGCCAAGAAGTGGAAGCAATGCAGTGTCCATCAACTGATGAATGAATAAAGAAAATATACTGTATACATACAATAGAATATTATTCAGCTTTACAAAGGAAGGCAATGTTGACACAGCATGGATGAACCTTGAGGACATTATGTAAAGTAAAATAAGCCGGTCACAAAAAGACAAAAGCTGCCTAATTCTAATTATATGAGGTCTGTAGTGGAGTCAAATTCATAGAAACAGAAAGTAGAATGGTGGTGGCCAGGAGCTGGGAGGAGGGGCTAGTGGGGATTTATTGTTTAAAGGGTATAGAGCTTCAGTTTTGCAAGATGAAAAAGTCCTAAAAATTTATTGCACAACAATGGGAATATACTTAACTTTACTGAGCTGTACAGTTAAAAATGGTGAACATGGTAAATTTTATGTTATGTGTATTTTACCACAATTAAAAGTAAAAAGTGAGGGAGAGATCCTAAAATTACTATATTCTCAAGTTTTAAGTTAAAATTTTAAAAGTTTTTTTTTTTTTAAACTCAAGTTCCATTCATCCGTGTTTCTATGAATTCATTAAGCAAACGTTGATCAACTATTGGGCTGTTCCTTTCCATTTATTTCATGTCATCTTCCCAATAATCCTGGGAGAGAGAGATAATTAGCTACATTGTTTTCTGGGAAAAGTGAGACGTAAAAAAGTTAGTTGCCCAAAGTTACAATGTCACTTGACAGCAGAGCTTCAGGGATAGTCGTAGAATTTATCTTGCATGTCTCTTCTGATGGATTAGTACAGGGTCCTGAAATGCTGTGTTGAGGAGGAATTGAAGCCATATCTGCACTCAGCTGCCGAGGGAAAGGAAGAGGAGAGGCAGTTGCAGCTCTCATGCTAGACATTTGTAATTCTTTACCCCTACCCAGGTCTAAATTCCTTTCATTATGTATCAGCTGAATTTTGATGTTGCGGAAAATGTCAAGAGGCAGAGTTACAGTCAGCATAGATAGATTGCTGGTTTTCAGAAAGTTGCAAAAAGTGAAATATTTAAATCTATAGGAAAAGGTGGGCCATGCATTTACTCTAATAAGCCCAACAACAAGAGCTGTACTCATGGTGAGATGGGAAAGGTTTGTTCTTTCATTATTTTTCTTCTCAAGAGAAAGTAAGTTATGGAAATATGCACAATTTGCTTCCGTTTGTTTTCACACTTACTTATAGAAGTATGGTTCTGGGCTTCCCTGGTGGCGCAGTGGTTGAGAGTCCACCTGCCGATGCAGGGGACACGGGTTCGTGCCCTGGTCCGGGAAGATCCCACATGCCGCGGAGCGGCTGGGCCCGTGAGCCATGGCTACTGAGCCTGCGCGTCCGGAGCCTGTACTCCGCAACGGGAGAGGCCACAACAGTGAGAGGTCCGCGTACCGCAAAAAAAAAAAAAAAAAAAGGTTCTTTATTCATTTGAAGGCAAAATTGACTAAGTGTATATTTCAAGTTAATAATTCAGCGTAATTGTCAGTAATGCAGATACCCATCAAGCATCCTCTGTAGTGTGTTTTCACACATTGCTTTAGCTCCTGATTCACATATCCTAACTCTAGGCAATGTATTTTTTTATCACCTCTATGAGGAATTATGTATATGTGAATTTAATTTGAATAACTTAAAAATAAAATTAAATACACCTCTAGAAAATGCCCTTTTAGTATGAAAGTACCAGTTGAGAATTTCCCAGCTTTGGAAAACTTGCTTTCTAGGGTATTGCAGAACTGAACTGACCGTGCACATCAAACTATTCCTGAGAAAGATGCTAGATAGATTTGCCTAAAGATTTGAAATGTAACTACAAATAAAGACTCTCTTCTTGAAAACGTGATGCAATTGGGTAAATCCTGTGCTGACACTTTCTTGTAAGATATAAAACCAAGACTCTCAAAACACCTTAGATAGTAAATTACTAATGTGGAAAGATATCTATGATATGTCATTAAGTGAAAAAAGAAGGTAACACATTCATCATAGTAGCAATTCTTCTAACATTCTACATATACATGTTTGTAAATGCATAGAAAAAGATTTAAGAAACACACACACACACGCACACATACAACACACACACCAAGATATATAAAGCTACTTCTGAAGAGGTGGTGCAGGCAGGGAAGGACAAAGCAAGGATCGAATATTTTATTATATATTTTGTATTGTTTGCTTTTTAAAATACACAGTAATCAATTTTGTGACTTTTGAAACTTGAAAGAAAATGAACTTATTTTTGAAACGCTGTATATATTCTGGCATTGCAAGTGAACAATACACAGTATAAAGAAACAATATATTTCTACTGACACTAATTCTTCCAATCCGAATCATTTGGCCTAGAGTAGTATTTTCCAAACTCTAAATCAAAATCTATTAGTGGATTAAATCAATATAATGGATCATTTCTGCTTCATTCATTTCTTTTGACAATTTTTCTATTGGGTTGTTTGTCCTTTTCTTATTGAATTGTGGGAATTACGTAAGAATTCAGTATCCTAGTCCTTTGGTAGTTTATACGTTTTTTAAGGTTCATCCTGTTAGTTGCTTGAATTTTCACATTTTTTATAGTCTTTTAATGAGCAGAACTCCTTAATTTTAATGTAAGTGAATGTATATATATGTGTGTATGTACTTCATTTATGGTGTATGTTATTGTTTGTTTTTTAATCCAGTGTAATCAATCCTTATATCACTGCCAACCATATATTTTCTTATAATGACTTATAACTGAGTTTTAGGGTTTTTTTTTAATATTTGAGTTTCTGATACAGTTGGAATTTGTTTATGCTGTGAAATAAGATCTCATTACATTATGGCATGTAATGTATGGAAGACCTATTGTCCCAGCAACCATTTATTGAAAACACCATGTTTTCCCACTTGCTCTGCAATCTATGCCCATTCTGTTGCAAGTAAATTATAGTATAACTTTTATACACATGGGTCTGCTTTGGGACTGTTTATTTTGTTCTATTATTCATCTATCTTTGCACCAGTTCCTCAATGGCTTTTTGTTATTCTTTATTCCTATACAGTAGTATCCCCAATGTGCAGTTTTTCTTCAGGAGAATTCTGATTTTCTTTGGTGATTTTTTTCTTATAAATTTTGAAAAAATCAGCTTGTCAATTCAGCAAAACATGCTGTGAGGTCTTATGAAATTTTATTTGAATTTATGGATTCATTTGGAAAAAACCAGCATCTTAATGATAGTATTGCTATCCAAGAATAAGTTATATTACTTTATTCAAGTTTTCATGATGTCTTTGTATCAGAATCCTCTTGGTCAACGTTTCAAATCTTTCAGGTTCTACCTCTTACTCTAGTCATTGCTGTGGTGACCAGTTTTGCACAGGTTTGGCTCAGCTTGATACAGGTGCATTAACACCTTCCTTGGGTTTGTGAGACATATTTCTCATTTTTTGCCCATCGAGCACACTAGCATGCATACATGTGTACCCAAGAAGCATGGGGAAAGTAACACCAGCTGGAATTACCATGGACCAATGAGAAGCAAGCACTAAAGGATAAATGCATCCTTCTTCCATTCCCTTCCCCAACTTAACAACATGGTGTTTCTATCAGGTTAGGGCTGGACGTGAAAACCAGCAGCATTGCTGCTGGAGGGGGCTGACTGGATGTGGAATTGAGGTTAAAAAACACACCTAGTGACAGTGTCAGCAAAAGTAGCAAACTGTGGAAAAATGACTGGAGAAGACTGCCCTTTTGCTAGCCTTAGATTGTAGTCCTTTGTGATAAGCCTGGATCTGGCAGACTAGCCGGAAATCTAACAAATCTTAAAAATGGGAGAGATATCGAGAGGCTAGACAAGTTTTTCACATATCCCTTACTTCCTTGGACGCTGTACACATAGTGGAGATCTGAGATGGTCCAGGTTCGTCACACTGCCCTGAATGATGGGAAGCTCGTGTGCACATGTAGGGGAGATCCGAGTAAGCCAGCAGAAAGTAAAAGCTGGGTCAAGCTTGAAAACTGCCTGAACTTTGAACCTATTTCTCACCCCACACATAATTTCACCAGCCAAGCATGGAAGCCTTACTAGATCAAAGTTTTTGAGCACAACCTCATACCAATCATCGACTGACCGCTACCCTTAGCAAGTTAAGCTAAAAAAATAAAAACAAGAATTAAAAAAAAATGATAACAGTTATCAGCAGCCACATGTCAAGAGGGTGACAGATTCTGTAGATTATGTCCAGGCATGTTAAATAAATTTGTAAAAAGCAACAGCAACAAAAGCCCTCAGGGGAAAACTAAAAATCCAGAGCAGTTAAAATATATTGTCTAAAATGTTTCATTTTAATAACAACAAGAACAATGACAAAATATAAAACATGTAAAGAATCAGGAGAGTGTAACATAATCAGGAAAATAAGAAGACACTAGATACTGACTTTAAGTGGGCTCAAATGTTGGACTTACAATAGAAAAATTTCAAAGCAGCTCTTATGAATATGTTCAAAGAATTAAAGAAAACTTCGTTTATAGACTTCAAAGAACACATAATAAGGACTCAACAGAGAGTGACTATTAATAAATTGAAACTAAAAAAGAAATTCTAGTGTTATAAAGTATAGTCATCATATGAAAAAGATCACTATATGAGCTCAATAGCAGATATGAAATGGTAGGAGAATTAATCAGTGAACTTGAGGATTTATCAATAGGAATTTTATACTGTGAAGAACATGGATAAAACAAATGGAAGGTAAGAACCTCAGAGATCTCTGGAACAACAAAAGTACCAACATATGTAAGAAGAGGAAAGCATGTAAAGAGAGGAAAAACAGGAGTCGGCAGCCTTTGGTTCCAGCTTAGCATGTTTGGCATGTGCCAGCCGTTCTTTCTTTTTTATTGCTTAGTACTGTTCCCTTGTAAGGATGGATCACAGTTTGTTTAACCAATGACCCGTTGATGAACATTTGGGTTATTTCAAGTTGTTGATGTTTGTATATCCAGCTGCTGTAAACGTTTAGGGACATTTGGGGGCAGGGGGAACAGATAGGTTTTTATTTCTCTTTGCTAAATATCTAGGAATGGAATGGCTAGATCATGTTTAGGTGCATGTTTATAATTTTAAGAAACTGCCAAACCATTTTTCACAGTTGTTTTTATCATTGTACTTTCCCGCGGAATGTATGCGAGTTGAAGTAGCTCCGTATTTTCATCTATACTTGGCATGGTCAGTCTTTTTCATTTTAGTCCTTCTAGTGCTTGTGTAGTGGTACCTCACTGTGGTTTTAATTTGTATTTCCTTAATCACAAATTATGTAAGAATCATTCTATGTGCTCATTTCCCATTCATGTTTCTTCTTTAGTGAAGTGTCTTTTCGAATATTTTTGCTGTGGTTTTTTGTTTGTTTTTGTTTTTTTGTTTTTAAGTTTGGTTGTTATTGAGTTAAAGAATTCTTTATATATTTTGGGTACAAGCTCTTCATCAAATATATGTCTTCCAACTGTATTCTTCCAGCATGTGTATCTTTTCATTTTGGAACAGTGTCTTTTGTGTAAAGATCCATAACTTTGATGAAGTCCAATTTGTTGATCTTGTCCCCTTCTAGTTTGCAGTTTCTGTGTTTTATTTAAGAAATTTCTGCCTAACCCAAGATCACTGAGATCTTCTACTGAAGTTTTCTCCTAGAAGTTTTACAGTTTTAGCTCTTACATGGAGATCTATGATGCGTTTTGAATTGCTTTCCCAGGCTGTGTTCTCCCTCTTCTTATGTGGTAGTTGTTTCTCTTGCCTTTAGTAGTTTCTTCAGAAACATGGACTGATCAAGTACTCAGGTGAAGACCTGAAAAGAACTTTCTGAAGACCACGAGAGCTTTTCCATGCAACTTATTTCTATCTGATACTTTATTCTATTGATGCTAGCTAGCTGCCTTGGCCTCCCCAGATTCTCTGCTCTGTTCCCTCAACTCAGGGAATCTGCCCAGTTTAGTGTGCCTTCCCCCTCCCTATCCTGTAGCCCACAAACTTTCTCTAGGCAGTAACTTGCAACAGTCTTAGGGTACACCTCATTTTTTTCCTTTTTCCTCAGGGATCATGATTTTGTGCTGTTTTTTGTCCAATGCCTGAGAATTATTGTTTCCAATATTTTTTCCCAGTGTTTTCATTTGTTTAAAATGGAATGATAAATCCAGTGACTGAAAGCATGACGTTCCCAAGTAAGGTTCTTGTACTTAAAATCTCCAAAATCTTAGTAATTAGCGTCCAGCAAATCTAAATGAGACAACAAATATAAGAAAGTACAATATTAGTGGACTTATTTATTATGACTAGAGTTGGATTTCATAATAGAAGTAGATAAGAAGTGTTTTTTAAAAGTTTCATAGAATCTCATGAACTTTATGACTAATGATGGCTTGTTCAATAGATAAGAACCTGCGTGATTTTCAGTGAAGAGCTTGAACCAAGACACAAAGGGAAGGATGCATGAAAGGTCTGAGTGCCAGTAGAATGAGACAGAAGAAAAGTTCAGCTACAGTGGGGTCAGGTGATGTCAGATCTTGCATTCTGGTGTGGCATTGACAGAGGAAGGACACTTGTTTTTATCTAGTATCTTAACTAAATTCATCTGGCAGTGAAGTGGAGATGAAGACAGAGTCAAAATAAAAGAGATAAACCAGGAGATGGCTACTACAATTCAGGTATATTTGCTAGTGTGTGGGTATGTAACAAAACCTAAGAGAAAGGGAGCAAATTCGAGATATCTTAAAAGGTTGGAACAAGAGGAATTGGTAACAGGTTAGATGAAGAAGAGTGATTTAACTAATGTGCACAGGAAGCATTTTGAGGAGAAGGCATTATATTTTGAATACTCTTTAGCTTTATTTTGAGAATTCACCGAAATAACCATGTCAGAGTAAACTGGAAGCAAAAAAGAACCATGTTCAGACCCAGTCACAATATTATCATAACATGTGCGATTTATGATTATAAAATATTACATATAAACTTACATAAAACATATAACGTGTAATTAATGATTCAGTTTTCTAATTCACTGATTTTTTGTTTATTTTATACAACTGAGAAAGGTTTCCCGTTTCTACAACACAAAATCATAAAAAGAGATTTATCCAAACTGCCCTAAAACATAAAGAAAACATAAAGATCCCTAAACCAAGGCTCGATGTTTCCTGCAAATCTCAATTGTGTTCAGGATTAATACAGCGTCACAAGAGCCACTGGAAACTGAAACGGGTGTTTGATTTTTGAGGGTCGGTACCATGGGGAGGCATCCTGGGATGGTGTTCTCCTCAATGAATATTAAAGTTAATGGAAATAAAACCTGCATTTGGTTTGCACACCGCATGCGAGGGAAAAGGGCAAAGAGGAAGGAAGCGGGTTGAATGGCTTTAGCAGTTAGGTCTGTTTAAGTGCCAGAGACATTGCTCTTCTTGGAAAAGTCAGGCTTGGTGTCTGATTGCTGAGCTGCAAAGCTAAGGCAGGGGCCTGATGTCCCTTTCATGTATAATGATAGCTTTGTCCATTTTCACTTCGGATTTGAATTTTCCTTTTCTTGACATCTTATTAATTTATTCTTCTGGGGAGTCTTTCAAAGAAGAAAACTCATCCTGAGGAAGAAAATCAAGCCGAGTCTAATTGACTAAACTTTCCTAGTGCTCAGTGCTAAAAAGCAAACCTTTCAAGTTTTTTGCCAATTGGTAGGAGTTTTAATGACAGGCTTCTAGGATCAAAGCTAACCTTTTAACTTCTTTTAACAGTAACATCAGTGGTGAATATTGACATGTAGAACACTCGCCATGCAGAAACAGAAATCTGAGATTAGTTGAATATTACCAAGCATCTTAAGTGGAGGATAATTCAGCCTGCTCCCCATTAAGCCAGGAACAAAGCATCAGACCCAACGAGAGAAGAGAGTACATGTGATTGGTGAGGAAATGTTGAGGAGCAAGCACTTACAAATCTCACAGTTGCTATGGGAATAATGGCACAGAATGGTTTGCCGTCATTTACTGAAACACCAATAGTTAACAATAAAAAAGGAGCTACTGCGGAGATGAAACAAACCTACAGTAAATGTGTTTGCTTCTAAAAGGCACTGTTCCCTCCTCTTGTTTTCAAGAGAGATGACTTCAAAAAAAAAAAAAAAAAAAAAAGGTAAGGGTTTGGGAGTAGAAGGCACAGGCTCTATTATCCAGCCCCTACTTTGTCAGTCAAAATGTGTCTTTAGTCAAATCAGTTATCCCTTCTCGGTCTCAGGTCTTTGTTCTGTCTTTCAAGTGAGGCAGCAGATACATTCGACCTCTAAAAACAAAAACTTTGCTTTTCTTGTTGGGGTTAAGGCTTCTATAATAGAAGTGAAGTAAAAACATGTATTCCTGCATGACAGAGTTTATCAGGTTTTAGTGTGTGTCAGAAGATGTAACGCTATGGGCCTTCATCCCCAGAGATATTGATTAGGTAGGTTTAGAACAAAGTTTATTAATCCATATTTTAATCAAGTACCCAAGATGAGCAGTTGATAGCTAAATGACATTTTAGCAACAGTTTTTGAGACCAAATTCCTCTTTCTCTCATATTTAGTCTAGCTACATAAATCTTTTCCTGTCATCTTGAGATTGCAATTAAATTCTCAAAGCTGAAACAGTAGGTACCAAATTCATAAGAGAGATGAAGAATCTTGACAGATCTCTGTCACATTTCTGGAGATGGGAAGATCCTACAAGCATCAGTTCCTTCTCTCCCACTGACTATGTAAGCAAAAGATTAGGAATTTGAGAAGCTATGGATAGTCAGACTCTGGGGATCGGAAGGAAGAAGGAAGAGAGAGTTCTTCAGACCTACTTAAAGCTCTATTAGTTTTCTACTACTGCCATAACAAATTATCACACGCTTGTGGCCTAAAACAACACAGATTTATTGTCTTATAGTTCTGTGGTTCAGAAGTCCAAAATGGGCCTCACTGGCTGAGATTAAGGTGGGCTATGTCCCTTTCTGGAGGCTCTAGGAGAGAATCCATCCCCTTGCCTTTTCCAGTTGCTAGAGGCTGCCCACATTCCACTGTTCATGGTCCCCTTCCTCATCCTCAAAGCCAGTTAACGTGGGTTGAGACCGTCTCACATCACAGCACTCGGACTCTTGTGCCTCTCTCTTCTACTTTCATGGACCCTTGTGATTATATTATGTTTATCTAGGTAATCCAGCGTAATCTTCTTATTTTAAGGTCAGCTGATTAGTAACATTAATTCCCCTTTGCCATTTAATGTAGCATATTCACGGGTTCTTGGGATTAGGATGTGGACATTTTTGGAGGAGGCAAGATTCTGACTACTACACACACCAGAAGAAGAGGGTTGTACAAGAATCATTTTTCAAGATTGGGGAGTCAGTGAAAGGAGAGACTGGCACCTCCACCCTGGTTACAGATATACTTAATTAGTCAAGTCGGCCCTTCATCTGTCCGAGCAATTGAAAATAGCATAAGTGGGGTGACATAATATTTCAATATTTCAGTGTTTTAGTTCAATATTCAGATTATATATTTTAGTAGAGAGGAATTGTTTATTTTGCTCTTCTATAAAACTATAATTTCACTATGTCTTGGAACTTAGTCAATCATAAACGGTGAAATGAACAAAGATCATACTCCTGCATAATACCTGGGTGGCTTTTGCTTCTGTATAACATTGAAGGGATATGCTGTCTATCTTTTTGTCTTATTTTAAAGTTTTGGATAATTTTCTTGGCAAAGTTTTTAAGGATAGGAAAGGAACAGTCAGATCTTGTTTGTAAGGAATGAAAGGGAGAAGAAACAGTTTTTACCTCACTGAGTTCAGGTGTGATTAGCAAAAATACAGCAAAGATTTAAGATTCCGAAGTGATGAACAAAATAAATCATAGTTTAGGGCTGCACTTCCTAAAATGTGATAAATGTGCTCTTCTCCAAAATAAATGTCTATGATATATGGGATGGTGTTTCTGCACTGCTCACTCCTAAGGATGGCTTTGTGCCAGCTCATACCAGACTCAGTCAAGTCAGTAAGCTAAACTGAAATTTTTCATAATCACTATTATCCATTCCCTGATGAGATGTTATTCCTTCCAGGAGTAGTTCATATAAATAAAGTGCAAAGCCCCAATATTTGGTCATTAGCGCACTTAAAAATATCTTGCCTGGTGGATATATTTTGATATTTTGAGTTCTGTTTTTACCAACCAGACAGAGTTTAGATAAATGGCTGCTTTTCCTTATTGGACTGCAGATAACATTTCTTTTACTTTGACTAGGTCTTTTCAGAAACAGTAGATGGCCCAATTTCTGACTTAGGGCTTATATTACAATGGACCTTGAAATGTGAAAAACATTTGAATAGAACAAAACTTATATTTTATGCCACTAAACTATGTCTAGCATCTTTAATGTTACCTGTTTGTGAAAAATAACTTAAAAATACATTTAACCATAGTAGTATACTATTCTAGTGTAGTTTCTTATAAGTTGTCAACATTGTTACAAACTTATTTTAAATTATTTTCTCTCAGGTGAAATTAGGCTACAAAGATCTTATTGTTTCCTTTATCCTTCAGCTTGAAGACTGACTTGTTGGGGCCCCGGATCAAACAATAAATTGGTTTAAATTGGTTATAAATCAAATGACTGCTCAGTCCCACTTATGGATATCTTCTGATGAAACAAATTGTATGAAATAATGACATTGAAATTCATGTCACTTTGAGTAGAACTGAAGAAAACAAAACAGTGATATAATCTCCTTTGACCTACTGTTTAATCATCATTTGATGAGGAGTAGCGCCTCATTTGATTTAATACCATGGGAAGTTTTGTTTATCATTATGACTGTTGTAAATAGTCTTATTAAATATTACTTAGCAAACAGCTATTGGTTAATTGTAAGCAATGGTTAGAATTTAGATAAAAGTGAAATTATTGATACCCTTAACAAGTAAATCTACTGTGTCTGAAATCTGGTGTTCATATCACTTTATATCTGGCAGAAGCAAAGTGAAGGATGGGCAGAATGAAATTATGGATGACCTCTTTGCCGGTAGTCCCACTGATAGAAATTTGATGTTACAAAATAATCTCAACAATTCTTTCTAACTAAAGCCTTGATGCTGAGACTTAGACACCAGGAGGAAGGTGGGCTTGGACTTTGAAAAGTGGAGACTGGTGAATGGTGTCTCACCCCTTTACTCCCAGTAGATCTGTGTTTTTATCTCCTGTTGGCTCCCATTCTCCTTTAGTTTCTCCCACTATTATAATCCTTTTGCTCTTCACTTTCCAGCCAAGACACTCAGGATTTATCATCTTAATTGTCCTATTTCCTGTATCCTTAACTTCCTTCTCCCCTTTCAATATTAGTGCCCAGAGAACCCAACTTTGTTTCAATCAAACTATCCATGTTCTGGAATCAAGTGGAGGCTGTGTGAAAACAGAGTGCTGGGTCCCACTCCCAAAGTTTCTGATTGAGTAGTTCTGGGGTTGGGCCTGAACGTTTCCATTTCTATCAAGTTCCAGTGCTTGTTGATGCTGCTCCAGGGACTGCACTTTGAGAGCCACTGCTATAATATGAATACTGAGTCATTCTGCATATACTGAGGAGGACCCTGTAACTATTTTAGTTGATCAAGACTATTAATGAAGTGATATCAGCATCTTAGCAACATAAGGCATCCCTTATTTTTTTTTAAACTTTTTATTTTACATTGGAGTATAGCCAATTAAAATGGATAACCAACAAGGCATCCCTTATTTTTGTACCCACCCTCAATAACAGAAAAATGGCATCCATCCGTGAAGAACACCTTTGAGAAGGCTGTGGGACTCAGCACCATACCACAAGGGACCTTGGAGGAGTCTTGCCTGTCTGTGCAATGGGTAATAGGCAGATAGACCTCAGTCCTGGTTGTGGACCCTGCAGGTGGCCCATGAACTGGCTTCAGCCTCTTTTGGCCAAGGTTTGGGAGCCCTTGGAGAACAATAACTTAGCAAATCTCTCACAGATGAGAGGGCCTTTGTGGTAATCCAGGTTTCAAGAGGAGATGTTCCAGCACTCCACTGGAGTAAAAATTCTGAATTTGGATGCATTGGAGTGGGCAGTTGTAGAGACTGTAGGAGCTGGCTGTTACTTCAAATGCAAAGACATCAACACAAAACTCCAAGAAACATGAAAAATTAAGGACACATGCCAACACTAAAGGATCACAATAATCTTCTGGTCACCGAGCCCAAACTCATGGAGATCTCTGATTTACCAGATAAAAAATTCAAAAAAGCTGTTTTAAGGAAACTCGGTGAGCTACAAGAAAACACAGAAAGAAAATTAAATGAAGTAAGGAAAACAATACATGACCAAAATGAGAAGTTTAACAAAGAGACAGAAATAATAAAAAAATAACAGACAGATTCTGGAGCTGAAGAATACAATGAATGAAATGAAAAAAGTGCAGTAGATAGCATCAGCAGCAGACTCAACAAGCAAAAGAAAGATTCAGTGAGATTAAAGACAGGAACTTTGAAAGTATCTTGGTCAGAGGAGAACAAAGATAAAAAGAAGAGAAAAGAGTGAAGAAAGCCTATGTGGTCTTAGAGTACCATCCAAAGGATGAATTTGCTAATTAAGTTTCAGAAAAAGAAGAGGGAGAGAAGGGGTGAGAAAGCATATTGATACAAATAATGGCTGAGAACTTCCCAAATCTGGCAAGTGATTTGGATATTCAAGTTCATGGAGCTCATAGGTCACCAAACAAAATCGGTTTAAAGAGATCCTCTCCATGACACATTATAATGGAACTGTCAAAAATTAAAAACAAATAGAATCCTAGCAGCAGGAGAATAAAAGTGTGTAAATTAAAAGAAAGCCCCCATAAGGCTATCAGTAGATTTCTCAGCAGAAATCTTACACGCCAGGAGAGAGTAGGATGATATATTCAAAGTGCTGAAAGAAAAAAACCTGCCAACCAAGACTACCTTATCTGGCAAAGCTGTCCTTCAGAAATAAAGGAAAGATAAAGACTTTCCCAGACCAATAAAGGCTGAGGGAATTCATCACCACTAGACCTGCCTTACAAGAAATGTTGAAAGGGGTTCTTCAGGCTGAGATGAAAGTATGCTAATTAATAACATGAAAACATATAAAAATATACAATATTCTGATAAAGGCAAGTATATAGTTAAATTCAGAATACTCTAATACTGCAATATGGTGTATTGTTAATCACTTTAGTATAAAGGCTAAAGAACAAGAGTATTAAAAAACTATAGCTATACTAATTTGTTAATGAACACACAATACAAAAAGACTTAAAATTGTGACATCAAAAACATAAAAGAGGGGAGTTTTTGAACAACAAATGGGTCAAAGAAGAAATCAAATGAGAAAAAAAAATCTTGAAACAAATGAAAGTGGAAACACAACATACCATAACCTATGGGATGCTGCAAAAGCAGTTCTAAGAGGGAAGTTTATAGTGACAAATAGCCTATATTAAGAAACAAGAAAGATCTCAAATAAACAACCTAACTTTACACCTCAAGGAACTTGAAAAAGAGCAATCTAACCCCAAGGTTAGCAGAAGGAGGGAAATATCAAAGATCAGAACAGAAGTAAGTGGAACAGAGATCAGAAAAACAACAGAAACGATCAAAGTTAAAAACAAAAGCTGAGTTTTTGAAAACATAAACAAAATCGACAAACCTTTACTTGACTGACTAAAAGAGAAGACCAAAGTAAAGTTAGAAATGAAAGAGATTGCAACTGATACTAGAAATACAAAGAACTGTAAGAGACTACTGTGAACAATTATACACCAACAAATTGGATAACCTAGAATAAATGGACAAATTCCTAGAAACATACAGCCTACCAAGACTAAACCAGGAAGAAAGAAGATTTTGAACAGACCAATAACAAGTAAGGAGATTGAATCAGTAATTAAAAATCTACCAACAAAGGAAAACACAGGACCAGATGTTTTATTGGTGAATTCTACAAAATATTTAAAGAATTAATGTCAGTCCTCCTCAAACTGTTCCAAAAAAATTGAAGAGGAGGGAACTCTCTCAAACTTATTTTATGAGGCCATCATTACCCTGATACCAAAGTCAGATAAGAACACTACAAGAAAAGAAAATACAGACCAAGCCCCTGATGAATATAGATGCAAAAATTCTCAATAAAACTTTAGCAAACTGAATTCAACATAACATTAAAAGGAACAGTACACCATGACCAAGTTGGGTTTATTGCTCTGATGCAAGGATGGTATAACATATGCAAATCCATAAATGGGATATTCCTCCTTAATAGAATGAAAGATGAAAATCGTATGATCATCTCAATAAATGCAAAAAAAGCATTTGATAAAATACAACATTTTTATGATAAAAGTGTTCATTCAACAAATTGGGTATAAAGGGAACACATTTCAGCATAACAAAAGCCATATATGACAAATACACAACTGACATTTACTCAGTGGTGAGCTTTTAAAAGCTTTTCATTTAAGATCAGGAGCAAGACAGGGGTACTCACTCTCATCACTCCTATTCAATGTAATACTGGAAGTCCTAGCCAGAGTAATTAGGCAAGAAAAAGAAATAAAAGACCTCAAAATTTGAAAGGAAGAAGTAAAATTGTCTTTGTTTGCATATGATCTTGTATGTAGAAAATCCTAAACACTCCACCAAAAATCTGTTAGAACTAATAATTGAATTCAATAAAGTTGAAGTATACAAAATCAACATACAGAAATCAGTTGAATTTCTACACACTAACAATGAAATATCTGAAAAAGAACTAAAGAAAACAATCCTATTTACAATGGCATCAAAAGCAGTAAAATACTTAGGAATAAATTTAACCAGGGAGATTAAAGTTCTCTACGTTGGAAACTACAAGACTTTGATGAAAGAAATTGAAGAAAACACAAACAAATGGAAAGGTATTTCATGTTCATGGATTGGAAGAATTAATAGTGTTAAAATATTCATATTACTCAAAGCCACCTACACAATCAGTGCAATCTCTATTAAAATTTCAATGGCATTTTTTATAGAAAGAGAACAAATAATTCTAAAATTTATATGGAACCTCAAAAGACCTCAAATAATCAAAACAATCATGAGAAAGAAGAGCAAAGCCAGAAGCATCAATTTCCTGATTTCAAACTATACTACAAAGTTATAGCAGTCAAAACAGTATAATAGTGGCATTTATATAAACACATAGACCAATATAACAGAACTAAGAACTCAGAAATAATCCTTTGCATATACGGTCAGTTAATATTTGACATGAGAGCCAAGAGAACCTAATGGGGAAAACAGTCTCTTCAAAAAATGGTGTTGGGAAAATTAGATAACCACAAGAAGAAGAAAAAAGTTGTACAGCAATCTTATATCAACAATAATTTTGAGTTTGAAAACTCAAAACAGATTAAAGAATTAAATATAAGACCTGAAACCATAAAACTTTTAGGAGAAAACTTATGAAAAAGCTCCTTGACATTGGTCTTAGCAATGATGTTTTTGGCTATGTCACCAAAAGCACCAGCAATAAAAGCAAAAATTAATAAGTGGGACTACATCAAACAAAAAAGCTTTTCCACAGCAAGAGAAACAATCAACCAAATGAAAAGGCAACCTATGGAGTGGGAGAAAATATTTGCAAATGATGTATCTGACAGGAAGTTAACATCCAAAATATATAAAGAACTCATACGACTCAATACAAGAATCCAAAAAAAAAAAACCTCAGTTAATAATGGTTAGAGAAACTGAATAAATATTTTTCCAAAGAACATGTACAGATATCCAACAGTTACATTAAAAGGTGCTTAACATCACTAATCATCAGGGAAATGCTGATCAAAGCCATAAAGAGATATTACCTCACACCTGTTAGTATAGCTATCATTAAAAGGACAAAAGATAGGGCTTCCCTGGTGGCGCAGTCGTTGGGAGTCCGCCTGCCAATGCAGGGGACACGGGTTCATGCCCCGGTCCGGGAGGATGCCGCATGCCGCGGAGCGGCTGGGCCTCTGAGCCATGGCCGCTGGGCCTGCGCGTCCGGAGCCTGTGCTCCGTGATGGGAGAGGCCACAGCAGTGAGAGGCCCGGGTACCGCAAAAAAAAAGAAGGACAAAAGATAATAAGTGTTGGCAAGTATGTGGAGAAAAGGGAACCCTTGTGCAGTGTTGGGGGGTGTAAATTGGTACAGCCAATTAACTATGGAAAACAGTTGGAAGTTCCTCAAAAAATTAAAAATAGAATTCCTGTATGATTCAGAAATCCCACTTCTGGGTATATTTCCAAAGGAAATGAAAACATGATCTCCAAGAGATATCTGCACTCATTTACAGAGGTTCATTGCAGCACTATTCATAATAGCCAAGATATGAAAACAACCTTAAGTGTCCATCAACAGATGAATGGGTAAAGAAGATGTGGTGTGTGTGTGTCTGTGTCTGTGTCTGTGTGCGTGTGTATATATACACACGCACACAGACACACAGACACACACACACAATGGAATACTACTCAACCATGAGAAAGAAGGAAATCTTACCATTTGCGACAACATGGATGGACTTTGAGGGCATTATGCTAATTGAAATAAGTGATACAGAGAGAGACAAATACTGTATGATCTCACTTATATATGGAATCTAAAAAAGCTGAACTAATTGAAATAGAGTGTAAGTCGAATGGGAGCTGAGGTGCGGGAAACAGGGAGATGTTGGTCAAAGGGTACAAACTTCCGGTTATAAGATAAATAAGTTCTGGGGATCTAATGTATAGCCTGGTGATTATATTTAATCATACTACATTGTCTACTTGAAAGTTGCTAAGAGAGTAGATCTTAGATATTCTCACCACAGAAAAGTGAGTGGTAATTATGTGACATGATGGAGGTGTTAACTAAAGGTATGGTGGTAATCATTTAGTAATATGTACGTGGCTGAGTAATAAAAAAGAAACGAAACTGAGTTATTTGTAGTGAGGTGGATGGACGTAGAGTCTGTCACACAGAGTGAAGTAATCAGAAAGAGAAAAATACTGTATGCTAACACATATATATGGAATCTAAAAAAAAACCAAATGGTTATGAAGAACCTAGGGGCAGGACAGGAATAAAGATGCAGACGTAGAGAATGGACTTGAGGACATGGGGAAGGGGCAGGGTAAACTGGGATGAAGTGAGAGAGTGGCATGGACTTATATATACTACCAAATGTAAAATAGATAGATAGTGGGAAGCAGCTACATAGCACAGGGAGATCAGTTCGGTGCTTTGTGACCACCTAGAGGGGTGGGATAAGGAGGGTGGGAGGGAGACGCGAGAAGGAGGGTATATGGGGATATATGTATACGTATAGCTGATACACTTTGTTATACAGCAGAAACGAACCCACCATTGTAAAGCAATTATACTCCAATAAAGATGTGAAAAAAATACATACCTGTATCAAATAAAAATACTGTACACCTTAAACTTAATATCATATGTCTCAACAAAGCTGGAGAAACAAAAGGACACTTAGAGTAAAAAAATTACAAAAAACCCTAAGCAAATTTAAAACACAAATATCCATGTCCTATGTATATGCTTATATTACTGAGTCCTTAGATACAAACAAATAAAACTGTGCTTATGGATGCCTTATACATACGTAGTTTACAACTTCATGTTGTTGGAAATCTGCCTCATGATCAATATGAATTCCCAGGAAGCTCTCTAATGATCCTCCCAATAGTCATTACAGAACTTTGCTATTTAAAACATTGGCTTAGGTTTAGACAGTCTAGCCTTCTAGAATAAATAAAAGGTCATCAAGTAGGAATTTGCCTAACTTTATGACTCTCACCTTCTAAAAAATTAGGAATTTGCCTAACTTTATGACTCTCACCTACTAAAAATTAATTACACCCTTTCTGCTTCTTGCTTTCCTCTCAGCCCATCTTTCTTCCATTTCTGTGGAAGAGGTGTTTTTGTTTGTGGCTCATTCCATCACTGTGTTCTCAGTTCTGAAGCTTTTTATTAATCATGATGCATTTTTAACCTCTTGCTCTCCATAGGATTTTTTTCTCCTCAGCATAAAGGTATGATCCAGGTCTCTCCTATATTTACAAAACAGTAACCAAACCCAAAACCCAACCCCTCTTTTAAAAAGGCTGCTAGGAAAATTGGGTATCCATATGCAGAAGAACGAATTTGGACCGTTACCTCCAATCATATGTAAAAATTCACTTGAAATGGGTCAAAGACCTGAATATAAGAGCTAAAATGATAAAACTATGAGAAGAAAACATAAGCTTAAATCTTAATGACATTGTATTAGGCTGTGATTTCTTACATATGACACCAAAGCACAAGCAACAAAAGAAGGAGTAGATTAGTGGGACTTCATTTAAATTCAAAGTTTTTGTGCTGCAAATGACACCATTAAGAAAGTGAAATTTTTGTTTGTATGCGTATGTGCTACTGCGCATGTTTTCCCACCTCTGCATTAAAATACATGTTGGTAATTTGTAACTGGCCATGGTGGGAATATTTATAAAATGGAAATCAACAAAGGCTACAAATTGGGGCTATTTTTTTCTTTTCAGGAGATCCAGTTGCTAAACATTTACTGGAACACCCTTGGATGTATGAATGTATATATTTCAATAGTATTCTATAATTAATCTCATTCTCTCTCTTTTTTTTTTTTTTTTTTTGGCGGTACGCGGGCCTCCCACTGCTGCGGCCTCTCCCGTTGCAGAGCACAGGCTCTGGACGCGCAGGCTCAGTGGCCATGGCTCATGGGCCCAGCCGCTCCGCGGCATGTGGGATCCTCCCGGACTGGGGCACAAACCCGTGTCCCCTGCATCGGCAGGCGGACTCTCAACCACTGCTCCACCAGGGAAGCCCTCATTCTCTTTTTTAATTTTTAAATTTTTTGCCCACGCCACATGGCTTGTGGTATCTTAGTTCCCTGACCACGGATCAAACCCCAGGCCCACAGCAATGAAAGTGCCGAATCCTAACCACTGGACTGCCAGGGAACCCCCCAATTTCATTCTTATTGCATGCTTTGACCGGAGTTCTTCCTGCTGTCTTTTTTATGCTGATGCTCTCCTCCAAGCCATTCTTAACACTGCTTTCAGGATCATGTCTCTTCAGCGTGACTATGATCTTGACATCCTTTTGTTAAAAACTCCTTCAATATCTCCACACTATCTTCAAGATAAAGTTCAAACTCTCTCAGGTCATATCAGATCCCTTCCTCTCCTTGAAGTTTTTTCAGTTACTTTGAAATACTACTTGGATGGCATCAGGCTGTCCCTTGCTTTTGCACCTATGGACCTGTTAATTCCTTTGTGAAAATTCCTTTTCCTTTTTATTTGTATAGTGTACTCTTACTTATTCTAAGGCTTACTAAGCCAGGACATTGCTTCTGAAAAGATTTACCTTAACATTCTCTTCTCCTGAGCTACACTGCTTCTTGCCCCCAAGCTTGTGGATGAACTAACTGTTCTTTCTCTCTCCTTTAACCTTTATATGCTTGGATTTGGTTATATATTCACTTTCTTATTCCTCAGTGCAGTCAGCTTCTTGATGGGCAGCCTTTGATCTCGTATACCTCTCTGTTCTCAGCTTCTAGCACATTTTTCTGGAATATTATAAGTGATCAGAAATGATTTTGGAATGTATTGAAATGAAAGAATGAAAAGTATGGTTATTAGTGAGGTCAGTGTATTTTGATGATGATGGTGATCATGATGATGGTGACTACATGATGACAACAGTGGGTTCAGTGATGTAGCCATGCTCATTGAGGAAATATTTCATGTTCCATTTGCTTATTGAATTCTCATTGACTTCTCTCAACAATTCTGTAAGGAAAACTTTTTTAATCCTTAATTTATAGATGATAAATCTGAGCTTCAGAGAGAAATCACATAGCTTTCTCTCAAATGCTAACTAGTAGATATATTCTCAAATAGTACATAGTAGATTTAGGTTTCCAGCAAAATCTATCCAACTTTAGAGCCCAATTTTTCCTAACATGACCTGGAATTTGAATCAGAAGAACTAGATGGGTTTTACTTCTGATTACACTTCCTATTAGGTTGGAGAACTTGAGCTAATAAACACTTCTTTGAGTCTTAGATTTCTCATCAGTGAGATGGGGATAATAGTATCTGCCTTGTATACATCATGGGGCTTTTACAAAGATTGAGCAGAAGATGTGAAGATCTTTTATTCATAAACTATAAAGCCCTTTTGTTAATCATTCTTATTTTTAAACTATACCAGCACATGTTGTCATCATAAGTAATATATAAAAACATCATAATACCACATTTTTGATAAGCTACACTTCTGATAAATTCAAAGTTCCAAGGACCCGCCACAAAAGCCAACACAGCAAATGATATAAAATGTATATGGGCTATAAACTGTAAGAAGAAAAGAAAAGCGTGTTTCCAGAATTGATTTTTAGGTGCTGCCAATTTGAAATGTGATTACTGATTTTCCACGTCCTACATTCCAGTCTGATATTCCTGAATATTCAACTCTTACGGATATTTCTGTGCCGCTTTATGTACTATTTATTATTAGGTGAGGACTGACATGAAATATGTGTAGCTACATCTAAGGGTGAGTTTGAGGTGGAGAGAGATGAAATCCAGGCAGTGTGGCTCTGTCCCAGAAGTCAAACAGTAATGTCAAGGGCTAAAAATGTTTGCCTGAGCCTTTGGCCAATGTAAGTATACATTCTCTTTAGTTCTTAATGTTTGGTGTAATTGACTCTTTTAGGAAACAACGTTTTTAGAATCCCCTCACCAAAGGAGGAGATTCCTTAGCCATTCTAAATGACATCAGAATGACATTTCTGAAACATTAAGAAAATAAGAATATCTAACAACAACCCAAGAATTTCTTAAGAAAATCTGGAAACTGATGGTTACATGTAGCCTGCATCCTGTTTAACAATAAAACATCTACAAGGAACAAAGAGAAGACTCCTTTTTTGTTTGTTTCTCTTTGTAGCTGAAGAGACCTTAGAAATCATTCTAACCATAAAGTAGAGAGCCTTTGCAAATCAGCAGAAAGAAAATAAAAAGGACCATCAGAAGGGAATGTTCTATACTGATCTATTCTGTCTCCGGATTTATCTCCATGGAAAACACTGTCCCCTTTTGACACAGGCATTCTGCTCTCCTTGGCTGCTTCTCACAGTTCTGCCCTTGTGAGTGTTTGGAAACAGACAAATTTAAATGAGCTTAAGCATTCGAATGGCTACTTAGCATTATGTCTGCCATAAGTTAAAGGCCATTATGCAACTATTTTATAGATACTGGCAGCACTCACCTGACAGTCAAACATCATTTTTCCTCCAGAATATTTATTTGTTTGATTTGCATGATACTCAACTGATGCCACTTCTAGGACATATGTGTTTGTATAAGGGTGTGTGTGCATGTGTGTGTAAGTGTATGTAAGACACTAAACTATTAGTTAACTGGATTAATGATAGACAATACTAGTTAAATGTGCTCTTTAAAACACATTCTGATATTTCAGTATTGCATCATTCGTTTGCTGTTTTTGAACACAGTATTTTTTTATGTATGTGGAGAATACAATGGCCTCTGTGCAGTGATTTCAGTGGCTCAAGAAAAGAGCATTTTATGTTCTCAAACTTCCTCCCTCTAGTACTGATACATGAAACTTTTATCCTGGGGGTAAAATAAGGTATTACATATACAGATATACAGGTTTTAAAGACAATAACTCTGGGAGCAGCTATATAACTTCTTATATTCGTTCAGACCAAAATGGCTTTCCTGAGGCTGGGAGAAAGCAAGAGTGAGGAGAAAATAATGGAAAAAACTCTAAGATTATGCAAGCTTGCCTACAGCTGTTATACCTCTGTCATCTAACAAAGGATGCATGAAGAATATTGACTAAATTTCCTAATATATCAGTGATTCAGTCTTTTACTAAAATGTCCCAGTGTATTGTATACATGCTTTTTTATGCATAGGGATAGAGAGCTGACATGCAGATGGTGTGTTTCTATTCCAGTAGTCAAACGGCAACGTCCAGCATTGATTTTTTTTTTAAATTCTTTTAAGGCTTCAAAGATGTTACAAAGCCAAACAGCAACATCTAACCCTGAATTTTAAAACATTCTTTCAGAATTTTGAAGATGTTTCACCCTCTCTGCTGGCCTCCAAGTTTCTGATGAGTACTTGACCTTTAATCAAACCTCTTTTGCCAGTATGTAATGCGGGGGTGTGCGCACTTGTGTGCGCACGTGTGGGTGTTTCTTGCTGCTTTTAAACTTCGTTCTTTATCTTTCATGTTCAATAGTTTGACAGTGTGGCTCAGTATGGTTTATTTATTTATGTATTGTCGTGATGTTTGATGGGAATCCATATCTAAAATTTTATCTTTCGTCAAATTTAGGAAATAATTGGTATAATTTTATGAAATACATATTTTTTTGCCCCATTCTCTTCCTTCATCTTCTAGGGCACCCATTACACATATGTTGGACTGTTTGGTATTATCTACTAGGCCCTGAGGTTCTGTTCACAGTTTTCTGTCTTTTTCTCTGTATTTTTCATATTGAATGATTTCTACTGTTCTGTATTCAAGCTAACTTACTCTTTCCTCTGTAATTTACATTAAATTATTCAGGCCATCTAAGAAATTTTTAATTGCAGGTATTGCATTTTTCATTCTAGAGTTCCATTAATTCTTGTTATCATTTTTTTCTGTTGAGATTTTCTGTCTTTTCATTCTTCGAAAGTATACATTTATTTATTTATATATTTTTAAATGAGTATAGTTACCAAAGCCAGTTTAAAATCCTTGTCTCCTAGTTCGAATATCTGATTCATCTTCAGGTTGGTCTCATATCATTTTTTCAGATAATTACTCTTAGAATGTGTTTTATTTTCCTCATCATTTGTCTGTTGGGTAATTTTGTATCATATTCTGGACATTGAGAGGATTAATTTGTAGAGAATATGGATTCTGTTATTTATTTCAAGTGAGTATTATTTCTTTTGTTTAGCAGTTAGTTAACTTATTTGGACATGAACTGTTTTGGGGGCAGCAGTTCCAGTGTAAGTTTAGGTTTTTGATCTTTAGCTGAGCTGCTTTTAATCTGTTTCTCACATGAGTGGTTCCAGGACCTGTCAGAGATGTGGGTATACAGAATTTGGGAAGGCCTTCTCTGTTTCATATTTTTCTTTGCTTCCTCCATTCTTCTCTGTGACTGTGATTTCTCCAACAGCAGTTTTCTCATTAGCACACTTGCCTGCTTGCATGTTTTACCTACTGCAATTGGCCTCAGGCTAAAAGCCATGAAAATGAGAATCCACTTTATACAATGTTCCTCCCAAACACAATTTCTTCAGGTTGCTGATTTTGGTTTTATGTCCACATTTTATAGTTGTTTTATGAGGGAGAATTATTCTGGCAGGATTTTATTCAATTCTTACCTGAAGTGGATATCAATAGTTTTTTTTTTTTTTTTCTGAAGTGATTATTAAAATGTTTCTTTTGTGTTGGGGAACCTAGAAATTTGAAAATAATATTCATTCAATTCATATTTAGGGAAACTTTTTGCTCAGATCAGAAATGGCAGTAATCAATGTCAAGGTAAAGTACACATCAGTTGTCAAACAGTTATAATTCTTGCAGTTAATTGAAGATATTGCAGATGAACATTATTTACAAAAACACCTTGATATCCCAAAGGTATGAAATTAAATTTATTGAAATTATGCTTAAATGAGAAAAAAAATTGAAAGAAGAGGAATTTATTTTAATTTGGGGTTTAACTGCATAGGCAATATAAAGAGGTCCTCTTATTAAAAAAGGGTACAATTTTAAAATGCAGAGAACTTAACATTGGGTAAAAGCAAAGGGTTATCATCCGTTAACCTTATGTTGGCTAATTTAGCCATGGTCTCCTCATGAAGCAGATAGCACAATAAACAAAGGACACTGAAAATAATTTAATGAAGTAGCTATTTGCAGAGGAAGAAGCTGTTGCCAAAATTTGGTAAAAGCTCTGCTTGTAGAAGAGGGGCTACCCTATAGGGATAGTGACCAAAGATACTGTTCGACTTAGTCAGACCAGAATAGTAGCCTGACAGAGAGGGAGTAGAGAGGAAATATAATCCAATCTTTATCTTCCAATCTCTGTTTATACATTCCATTGGCTGAAACCAATCAGAAACCTGGGGATAAAGTCTGCTGAGGTCAGCTTCTTGAGACATAGAATAGTGTGAAGATAGGCAGACAATAGTTTTGGAGGAGCAAAAGGAGATTAACACACTTGGGTCACTTTCTTTTGCCAAGATGAATGTACGCTGGACTTTTTAATATTGCAGTTAGCCAAAGTTTGCATGTTAGCAAGTTAAAGTCGCTATGGCCAAAGCATAGAGGAGAAAAGTTCTGCCTGTAGATATGACAAAGTAACTACATCATCTTTGATCCACTTTTATTCTATGAAGTAAAATAGGTAGGTTTTAGTGGATTAGAAAGTTTCAAGTTCATATCCTAACTCTGTCACTCACTAAGTAGATAATTTAGACACTAAACCTCCCTGAGTCTCAGTTTCTAAGGGGTAAATGGTGACAAGTGGCATTGGGAGGATTAAATGTGGCACTCCATCTATGTACATTAAGGTATATGAGAAATTCTCAATAAATGTGAGATTATTAATAATGTCATGATTTTCCTAACTTTAATCCTGAGGCTTTATTTTTATTTTAAATAAATTGCTTGCTATACCAAAATAAGTCAGTTGGTTTCCTAATAAAGATAGTCTAGCTATCTTTAGCTGGGTGTGCAGTTAATACCCAATGCCACTTTCTGGGCCACTATGGAGAAGCTGGTGCTATTTTCAATCTGTCAGTATGCTGTTCTTGTGATTCTTGATTGTATGTTTTGGATATACCTGTGTTTTCTAAATCCTACACAACCTTAGGATTTTTTCCTTAAACTTAAGATGATTGATTCATAGGAAAACTGAAAATAATTTTTGTCTGATGAACATTGAAGTAGATAAGCTTCTATCTTGGTTCTTAGTGTGCCAAAGTTATTTTTTTTAGTTTTTTTTTAAGTTTTAGAATAATTTCCGATTTAATGAAAAGTTGCAAACATTGTACAGAGATTTTCTATATATTCTTCACCCAGCTTCCACAAATGTTAAGCATCATACATAACTATGCTGCATTTGTCAAAACTAAAAATTAACACTGTTATGCTACTGTTGACTAAACTACAGATTTCATTTGGATTTTTTTCATGTTTTCCAGTAATGCCTGTCTTAGTTCCAGAATCCAGTCCAGCATGCTGTGTTGAACTTATGGCAGACTTATTAGTTTTGTGTTTTACTTCTTATTTGTTTGTATTTTGGGGGAAATACATAGAACTACAAATATGGGGAAAAGGAAATATGCTTTGTCAAACTATCAATTTCCTGGGGGATTCTGTAACAAACTGTCATAAACTTGATGGCTTAACATAACATAGGAGAATATCTGTTATGCCTAACATATAATATTGGGAAGTACAGTATAGGTTTTATAAGTATTAAGCCCAAATTCTTTTGTCTTGATTGGAAAGGCAAATTCATGTTTTAAAGAATTAAACAATATGGATTATATAATTTTATAGACACAAATTCAAGCCCAAAGCTGAAATAGAAGCAGAACTGAATAGTTGTATCTGTTTTAAAGGGCATTTGCAGTATTTGTAATAGTGGAGTGCCTTCTTTTGCTATAATTTATATCTATTCTTTTGTAATCCAAATATAATTGTTTAATTTAATTATTTCAATATGGTCAAAAAGTTGAAATTTAGCAATGGGTGTGATCTAAAGAATCATTATAACTGAAACAAAGGAAAAATGAAAAGTGAAACAAACTTTCCTACAATGCAATGGCAATTGAAAACCCATAAACTCTTATTTATGGCATATTTTAATTGTTGGCATATTTTAATTTTTATTGAAGTGATCTAAACCTGGAAGCATACATTACATTGCTAGAACAGTGTTTAGAGATTTCTAGTTCGCCCTCAGCACAAAGATCTGAGGTCTAAGAAGATTAGGGGCTGGACCCTCATGTCCCTCACCTATGTGATCTTGACCTTCTTTTATTGCTAATACTTTAATTTGCGAAGTCTGGATAACAATTCTCTCCTTTTTAGGCCTTATAAAAGGTTTAAATGGTCGGTATAATACTATCGATGAAATTGGTCATTTGTGTAAAATTTTATTAAAACCCTAAATTAATGCTATATAACAAACAGTAAGTGCTTGTATTGTAGTTAGTAACTCTGACTCTGGAGTCTAAGAAAAGTGGTTTTGAATCTTGGTTCTGTTACTTAGATGTGGGGGAAAAAAAGGATAATTATAACACTTGGGAGTACTCCATGAGATAACTCCTGAAAATCAAGAACTCAATGAACATACATATTCCACCACATTGCTATTAATAACCATGCAGGTATAGTGGTGTTGACAAAGGTAAATGACTCAACGGGCACAATGAAAGGTTTGCACACAAGTAAAGGCTTAAACTAGGGCAATTCTACAACTGATAGGATATACAATGTCAATAATTATCTTTGAAAAATGAGGTGTTCTTAAGAATTTCTTAATCCTATTTTAGAGTAGGAAAATCAGTATGATACATGAAATATGTCGATGAACAGATATAGCAAGTCATACATCTTCTTAGATTTTACGCAATTCAAGTACTGAAGGAAAGTTTTGAAAACCTCAGTATCACGAAGTGTTCTACTTAAGGAATATCTTTCCTTATTACATTTTGCACAAAGCAAAATGAGACAATTGGGAATAGTGTACAAGGAAAGATCTTGCCTGATACAGACTCAGAATGTTTTTACTAAGCTTATACAAGGACATTGCTTTTTTTAGCACGAATATATTGCTCCAGAAATCTCATAACTAGAGAATGTTTGAGAGCAGATTATACTAAGTATAGAATAATACTGTCAACATTAACCTAAATAGCTTATTTTAGAACTTGTAAAATAGTACAGCATATATGGTGAAGACATCACAAGACTTAATCTGTGACCATACTAATTAATTAAAGTCACCCTAGTTCTTCCTGTAGTCTTGAAATTACCAAACTAATCACTATAGAGAAAAAGTGCTTTACATTTGGGAGTAATGATGAATGACAAATGTGAAAATGATTTGACATTTGTTTGAAACAAACAAATACTGTTGTAATATTCGAAATGTTGGTATTTGAGCAGTAGGCTGTTGATCAGTGAAATTTTTTACTCTGTTCTAAGACACTGCAAACAAATATCCTGCACCAATTAGGGTGTTTATCAGTTTTGTTTTGTTTTGTTTTGTTTTTGTGGTACGCGGGCCTCTCACTGTTGTGGCCTCTCCCGTTGCATAGCACAGGCTGCGGACGCGCAGGCTCAGCGGCCATGGCTCACGGGCCCAGCCACTCCGCGGCATGCGGGATCCTCCCGGACCGGGGCATGAACCCGTGTCCCCTGCGTCGGCAGGCGGACTCTCAACCACTGCGCCACCAGGGAAGCCCTGTTTATCAGTTTTGAAATACCACAGTCTTAGTCCACTGACCTGAAACTCATTCTTTATTTTTCTATTCAATGAAATCTCACATATATGACTGCATTAAATTTTTAGGCCAAAGTAACCTTTTAGGGAGGAAAACAATTTCTTATTGAGTATTATTAAGAACACAAAGACTAAGGCTAGATTTAAAAAGGAATTAGAAAAGTACATGGGGAAATGGCTTAACAGAAAGTAGTCATCTTATTATGTCAGTAAGGGCATAATGTAATTTTTCATTCATTAATTTATTTAATAAACATTTGTTGATCTCCTGCAACATGCCATGCATTATTACAGGAAATATTTTCTGTGTTAAGTGAGAAAGTTTGCAATTTTGAGAAGTTACAGATTTTGACCTTCTGTGGTTGTTGGAAGAAATTCTCCCAGAGACAAAGACAGCCTCATTTACACCAGACTAGTAATATTTACAATGGTGGACTGGTTGACAAAGTTATCCAACTTTTTAAGGAGCAGGTATAAAGGTTACTTGGCTATAATGATGATAGTATTTTATTTCCCACATTGACAATCTCTAAGTTTACATAGCTAAAAAATTCATAGTGATGTCTCTTGCTTAGCAGTAAGGCAAGATATATACCCCAGACTGATTCTCTCAATGAAAACAACAAAATGTTGGGTTAACACATTTTTAAATGAATCAAGAGCAGGCAAGTGTGTACACACAATCAGAGGCTAAATAATTGAATGAAGAAGGGAACAGAGACATGATCTCAGTGCTACAACCTGCTTTCATCTGAAGAACATTTGTGAAACCCTTGAGATTCAATTTGTGTGAATTAAGGAATGTGGAGCTAGGAGTGGGGAGTCTAGTGGGAAATCTTACTTCATGAAGCTAGAGGGAAACTTGAGAAAACAAAATAATATTGAAGAAAAGTGAAAACATATCAGAAATTAAAATAAATGTAAATGGACTAAATGTAGTAAAGACAAAAATGTCAAATTTGGTAAAAATACAGATATCAGACAATCAGTATTCATAAGTAGCATACCTAAAACATTAGGATAAAGAGATTGAGTGAAAAAGAATAGAAAGTTTGTATCAGATGAAACATATCCAAGAGAAAGTTTTATAGAAGTTTAATCTTAAACAAGGTGGACTGTAAGTGAAAAAACATTCTAGAGATAAAGTGTTGCTACTTAATTTCAATTTACCAAGAAAGTATAATACCTTAAATTTGAATCCAAGAAATATAATAACTTAAAAATATATAAATTAAAAAAATGATGGTAGAACTACAGAGAGAAATAAACATATCTACCATACAGTGGGATTTTAAGAAACCTTTTATTATAAACCTTTTATTTATAGATCAAACTGCCAAAAATAATTAGGATGGAGAAAACAGCCTGGTTAATTAACTTCACCTAATAGGGGCTATAGAATACTGTACTCAACAAGTCAAGATTATATATTATTTTGAAACACAGAGAGGATATTTTTTAAATGATCGTATATGCACATGAAAAATTATATCATTCACACTAAAAATCTCTGACCACAATGTAAGAATTCAATCAAAAGGATGACTAGAGTAAAACTGATGTGTTTCGGAATTAGAAAAACTTCTAAGTAATGTACACATAAACAAGAAATCAGAAATAAAAGTTTTAAATTCTGTAAACAGCAGCAAAAGACAAAATGTTTAAAAAAATGTGTGATACTTAGAAAGGAATTTATAGGCTATATTAGTTTTGTATTGCTGCCATTATGAATTGCCCAAACTTAGCTTAGAACAACACAAATTTATTATTTTACAGTTGTGTAAGTCAGAATTGTGGTATGGTCTCACTGAGCTACAGTTAGGGTATCAGTGAGTCTTCTCAAGTTGCATCACTCTGCCACCTCTTCTGCCTCTCTCTTTCACTTTTAAGAGCTCATGTGATTAGACCCGAGACCTTGCTGGATAATCTAGGATAGATATATATTTAGATCTATGTCATCAATCATCTATCTATCCATCTATCTATCTATCTTAGCAACATTGATTACAAAAAAGAGGTCAATAAAATGTTAGAAGTAAAAAAGTAGACCTAACTAGAGGTGATGTAAAAATTAGAAAAAGGATAATAAGCATAGTGTTAAGGACTTTATGCCAACATATTTGAAAGCTTTAGATGAAATGGCAAATCCCTAGAAAAATATAGTTCATCAAAAGATAAAAGAAAAAAGATAAGATAAAAGAAAATCCAAATAATTCCCAAATCAAAGATAGAATTTATTGTATCAGTAGTTAAATACCACCCTACAAACATAACTTTGCATACAGATAGCTTTATATGCAAGTTCTCCAATCATTCAAGGAACAAACAACTTCAGTCATTCACAAAATATTCCAAAGAATAGCAAAAAATACTACTCAACACATTTTATAATGCTAGCAAAACTTAGGCACAAAAATCTATCAAAGACAGAAGAAGAATGAAAATTACTGATCAAACACACTGAATATAGATGAGAAAAATTCGAAATAAAATATTGGCAAATTGAATCCAACCACATTTAGAATTTTTCATAGGTGAAGGCAATACCCTCTATTTAAAGCAGTGTTGTGGGTACAGAGCTGTCCATTGTAGTGTTAATAACCTTTTTCCCTTCCACCTGTTTTATAACTATTAATTTGAATTTAACCAACATTTAGCAATAATGATATGGTTCTCATTTTGTAAGCTCTTTATACAGTTATATCAAATTTATAAACATTAAATTAATATTTTTCAAAAGGGAATGTAAGGGAGGGATCTTGTTCCATACCCCTAACCCCTAAACTATAGATAGAGTAGATGGTGTGACCTAACAGATACATATAGATGCTTTTATTAATTTGAAGAGTTGCAATTCATCAAAATATTTGGGAAATTAGCAAGAATGTGATTTGAAAAGAGAATATACAAATATGAAAAAATTATCCAATGAATAGAGAAGTATGTCTGATTATTTTTACTTTTATATAAAGGTGAACTTTTTGTCCAAGGGCTGGCTTATGGCTTCTCTGGTTCCTAAAAGTATACAAATTAGGAAAGCTTGATATCTTATAGAGAATTTTGGAAAACTTAAAAAAAAAAACAAGGTTCAAAATAAGTGTCTTGTTATAGTGATGGGTTACATTTCATTTGTAAACTGAGTTTACAATTCCATTAACTTTCGTGTATTTTCTTGAATGAAGTTGATGCAATCTCCAGTTACTTTGAAAGATAAAGAAAATTGCAAAGGTGCATGCCTCCAAGAAGCCTCTTGAGAATGAAAAGGAGGCCAAGTCTATCTATGGTTAATTAGTAAAACCTTTCCTAGGACAATGGAGATGGCAACTAACCCTAAAATGACGTTGGTCATGAATGTGATTAGAATTAGAATTCACAATAATCTTATTCATGTAGCAAGCATAGTCAAGTTTCTAATTGACATTTAAAGCAGAGAATCATAAAATGAGGTTTGGAACTATCCTAATGATGAAAATAAAGCAATTGGAAATGTAATGAATTTTTCTTTTCCTAGAAGATGAAGTAATACTAGTAACAAAAATAACAATAACTACTAATGTCATTAGTTATCATGCTTGGGAAAGCATGAAGACAGAAGAGTTTTTTCCTAGTGGAAGTAGGTCAGTCCTGAGAAAGACAAAGATATGTTAGATTTTAAAGTGTTTTGTTTGTTTGTTTGTTTTAAGTCAGAATGGCAGATCATACCTGAGATAGATGGCTGCATTGAGAAATCTAAGAAACAGTTACGTTCTTCAGAATTTGGTGTGCTCCTAAAAAATATTTTGAGCAACAACACTGTTTTGTGTTATTTGAAACAGATGTAGGTCTAAACATAGCTGTTTGCTTCATGTCACCAAAAATATGGTAAACATGATAATTATATACTCAACATCAATTCCAGTATGTTCTACTTTTCACTTAATCAAAAAATGATTTTGGTATTTCATCCCACAATTTATGCAAATTCACACACACACCTGTGATAAAAAATGTTGTCCTTATCTAGTATATGAATATAAACAGTGTAAAAAAAAATACCTCACCCTCTGAAAGGAAGGTGTCTTTTTCCTAAGAGAAGTGGCGTGCCTTATCATTTGCACTAATTGTCCACCTTATTTCACATTAAAAGCACATTTCAGGCATTTAGGTCATAAGGTTTTCTTTTTCTCCTGAAATATTGCAATGATACTACTAAAGCCCATCTTGAGGATTCCTTTTTTTTTATAATATACCAGAAACTGCTCTTTTCACCAAATACTAATAAATTATTTTAAAATTGTTACAAACAAAAGCAAACCCATCCAGAATATTGTTTTTGTAATTGCGGAATAAGACGAGAAGCATTGAACAGAAAAGAACAAAATTAATTATGAGTAATTCTTAAAAGCACATGCAGTTCTGTTTATTACATTTAGTGTCAGTGTCCTTGTGGTATGAATTACCAAACTTTAAAGGGATTTTTACAACCAAATAATATTCTAATTTTTATTCAGAGGAACAGGCACAAAGAAAGGTAGTAAAACTTTGCCTAGAATTGTCAATATGATGAGGTTTGAGACATGACTACATTAAACTTAATGTTGCTCAAAACCCTTTGACCATAGATGGGACAATTCAAACAGCAAATTTCCTGAAAAGGGAAACAGTAGTTGACCTATAAAGTCAAAAGTTTTATATGAAGTAACTCAAAGAAATATGCTTGACTGATGTGAATTTTGTACAATACTAACAAATATAACATAGTTATTGTACATTACTCAACCTTGTCAGTGTCTGTGACTAGAGATCTTCATAGAATGCATTAGAATAATTGCTTTTAAGACTCTTGAAATTGTCAAGCTTACTCAGGAATCCATGTACCTGAGGGAGTCAGCACCAGCTGACAGATTGACACAGTTGAGATAAAGGATGTATTAGCTGACTTCAGAAATAAAGCAAAGGTTCCAGTAACTGTGATGTTGGGTGTTTTTACCTCTTCTGTTGTAAAGAAATATGTGACAATAGTCAAGAGTATAGGGATATGGAAACCAGTCACAGGAGAAACAAAAACAGACCCGAAACCCGAAACAAAAACAAAATATGTGTTGTCAGAAATGACACTGAAAAGTCAAATGTTTTTGAACAAAAACTTTTTTTTTTAAACAGGCAGGAAACAAGTCCACAGTCTGCAAAACTCTAGATTGAAAGGTTTCTAAATTATTAGATCGCCAAAGAAAAGATTCTCTAACTTTAGGGCTTAAGAATTTTGTTTACTCTTCAATGATAGCATGTCTCAACTTAATCTGATTTGGAGATTTTCTTAGAATTCAGTCAGCATTGTAAATGCTTATAGCATTACTACTATAAAGAAATGGTGTTGGTGAATTGATTCAGAAATATGCTTTCACTAACTCCTATATGATTTCAATTCTGAAGACTGTAGAGGGACAAAAGTTTAAGCTCCACGGTAGTCTTTTGATATATATATATATATATATATATATGTGTGTGTGTGTGTGTGTGTGTGTGTGTACATATATGTGTGTGTGTATATATATATATATATATATATATATAAACAGAAATAGATTTGAGATGTTAATCTGCAGTAATATGAATTGTGGTTTTCACAACACTAAGAATAGAGGTTTACGTTTTAATATTTCCAAGCAGTAGCAAGTACAGCTCTTATTTCTGAAACTTAAACTCAGCTTTTATCTTTCTTATTTATCACTGACATGTAATCATCTTTGTTATATATGGAAATAAGTATAGAGAACATTGAAATCAGAACTAAAGTTTGTAAAGGACAGAATTTGATCTTTGTGGCTGTAAATGTACTGTTCTCACAGAGTCGATGATCTTTCAACATGATATGAGGTATGATGTGTGCACTTTCAGAAGGCAAAATATTTTCTGTAAAAAATATTAGTTCTAATTTATTAAAACAGTCCTAGATAGCCTTTGGTTACATTTACTTGTTCTTTACCCTTAGTTACCAACAGCTTTACATTTTCAGCTCATATGTTTCAAAATACAGGAAGTCTATAAGGAAAATACAGACTTTAACCCCTGTATTAAAAAAAAGTTAATTTTAATCGAAAAGAAAAATACTTCCCTATCAATTCAAATTACCCCATTACTTTTGTAAGGGCATTACTTTTACCAAAGACAAATATGTTCCACTATAATAATCAGTTCCCAGTGTGCCAATTTCTGGTAAAAACAACTTTTTAATGAAGCATTCCTGAAATGCAATGTTCAGGGAAGACAGGATTTCTGTGTAGAAGTTATCATTTCACTTTATGAAAGAAGTACTTGGCTATATTATCTCTACCTTACTTTGTGTCTTATTCTCTTAATATCTATTCCATCTTCCACAGTCCCTTTTGGGCTGCCGGGCACCTAAGTTCTTCATTCTTGCTGATACTCTTACTATGTCTCATAAGGAAAGAAATTCATTCATTCTTAACTTCACTTTTTTTTAATTGAAGTATAGTTGATTTACAATGTTGTGTTAATTTCTGCTGTACAGCAAAGTGATTCAGTTATACATGTATATATACATTCTTTTTTTATGGTTTATCATAGGATATTGAATATATTTCTCTGCTATACAGTAGGACCTTGTTGTTTATCCATTCTATATATAATAGCTTACATCTGCTAACCCCAACTTCCCACTCCATCCCTTCCCCAACCCTCTCCCCTTGGCAACCACAAGTCTGTTCTCTATGTCCTTGAGTCTGTTTCGTCCGTAGGTTCATTTGTGTCATATTTTAGATTCCATATATAAGTAATATCATATGGCATTTGTCTTTCTCTTTCTGACTTACTTCACTTAGTACAATAATCTCTAGTTGCATTCACGTCTCTGCAAATGGCCTTATTTCGTTCTTTTTTTGGCTGAGTAGTATTCCATTGTATATACGTACCACATCTTCTTTATCCATTCATCTGTCAGTGGACATTTAGGTTGTTTCCATGTCTTGGCTATTGTGAATAGTGCTGCTATGAACATAGGGGTGCATGTATCTTTTTTAATTAGAATTTTGTCCAGATATATGCCCAGGAGTGGGATTGCTGGATTATATGGTAATTCTATTTTTAGATTTCTGAAGAACCTCCATACTGTTTTCCATAGTGGCTGTGTCAGCTTACGTTCCCACCAACAGTGTAGGAGGATACCCTTTTTCCACATCCTCTCCAGCATTTGTTATTTGTAGAGTTTTTACTTCATTTAACTTTTTAGTCATTATGGACATCAATTTAGACAATATTCTTTATCTCTGGAAGTAAATACAGACAATCAAGTGCAGGATGTTGTTTGGAAAGAAAGATACCCCTTGACTGGCAAAGGCAATGGATAGTGCATTCACATTATAATGTAGAGGCAGGGCCAATGGCCTTGGTCTTGAGAACTTTGGAAAGTGAAAATGTTAAAAAAATAAAGCAGGAAAAAGAAGTTTGTTGCAATTTTGAGCAATGAGTATTACAAGTATTGCAAAGTAGCTGTAACATTTCTGTGACAACTATATCAGGGGAATGCTTCCTAAACCTAATTATATACTTTTCCTTTCTCTTCTAACTGAAGAGATGATTAGAGATAGAGAAAAGACATAATTGTCACAAAAAGATTACTCTGTGCCATGAAAAGTGAAATGTGTTACTTGTAAATGCAAATTGAACTTATCCTCACTGACTTAAAATACCTGGTGCCACCAGAGGTCAAGGTGTATACAGTGATCTGCCTTGACAGTGTTCACCTTCTGAGGATCTCTGAAGAGTACACTCAATCCTCAGGCAAATGCCTTATACATGTTGTTTTCAAAGGAGATCTTCGTAAAAGCAAAGGAGGAGTTGCCTCTTGTGTCTTGAATATGGGGTGTAAACTGATACATGTTGACAATCAGAAATGCAGTTGCATCACAAGGCATTTACTTAAGTGAAATTAACTCAAGGGACAGAAACACAAAGGAAAGAGTAATAAGTTAAATACCCTAGTATCAGCCAGCAGTTATGCTTAAACAGAGTGCCCTGGGGATGACTGTGGGATGGGAAATCTAGCTTTCCTCCTGTTAGTCTCAGTTTTGCCTCTGGAAGTATCAACATCTTGTCAGGCTGAAGAGTGGCTCTAGTTCTTCAAAATACATAGATTTTTAAAATATCAGACAGATTCTAAATGCAAGCCAACCACCTCATCTACCGTTCATTTGAAGAAAAAAACCTCTGTGATCCAGTGCAGGAGAAAACATGGCTTGTCAGAGTTAATTAGAAATATGTATCTCCCACAAGATGCTTGCTTAAATGATTGTGAAGACTCATTCTGACCATGATTTTCACCTTTTGAGCTGATTCCAAAACCTATTCCTAGGTGACTCTATATACTGATATTCCACATGATGGTAGAGATCCTGAGCAATTCTCACGATTTCTTTAAATGTCACAGGGTAGAAAGCCGCTGTAAATGAAGAAACTGTGTCAACCGGAAGGACCGACATCTTTTCAGTACTTTATTGCTAATAAAATTCCTTACAGTTTATGCCAAAACCATGATGCTGCAACACTGCATTTGAGAACTAGTGTCATGGTAGAGATGTGCTGCCACTTCTTTCTCTCCATTGAATTCATGCCTACTTTCTAAGCTTCAAACTTTGGGAAATTCTAAAAGGAAGACATTAATGTTAACATTGATATTGAGGGAAAATCAATTATGAGAAAACTACCTGAAGAATGGTGTTCATTTAAGTAACAATTACATTAGTCAATTCATGAAGGGAATCTAGGAAGGAATATCCTGTGTCAATGTGGAATGTTGTAAGTAACATTTTGACATTAGAAGAGATCCAGTATGTTAAGATTTAAAACCTTTTAGAGTTATAGAAGCTGACCTTTTAATTTTGAAATATTTCTTATTCCTGTAAAATTCTGGACACTTCTAAGCCAAATACAACATAGCTATGAAATTGCTATAAAAATAATTATTAACACAGTGGAATGCAATGAATGCACGAAAACATGAGAGTTCAAGGAACTTTGATTGCGTGTGATAGTAGGAAATTTATTCGGTTTCAGAAAGTCCTGGGTGTTATTTGATAACTTCAATATTTATTATTTATAAAGCATCAGATGTCTTTGAGAGTCATCATTGTGGAGCAGAGGGTACGACCAAATGGTTTAGTTGTTCTGAAAAAGTTTACTTTCAAGATTTACATAAAATATTTCTCCTTATATTTTTCTCATTTATATGAATATGTTAACCTGTAAAGTAAAATGACTTTACTAGATTCATCTATAATGTAATATTATACTCTTTATTGTTAGTAAGTGATGCCAGCTAGCCACACACAAAGGATATCTCTAGGACTTCCCTGATGGCGCAGTGGTTGAAAGTCCGCCTGCCGATGCAGGGGACGCGGGTTCATGCCCCGGTCTGGGAAGATCCCACATGCCGCGGAGTGGCTGGGCCCGTGAGCCATGGCCGCTGAGCCTGCGCGTCCGGAGCCTGTGCTCCGCAACGGGAGAGGCCACAACAGAGAGGCCCGCGTACCGCAAAAAAAAAAAAAAAAAAAAAGATATCTCTATGTCTGATGTTATATATGGTACTCAATTTTCAGGCCAGCAGAGAGAGACTTTATCTGTTGACTTTGAAAATTAAAGACAAATCCAAGTACAGCAGCATAAAGATATTCCTCTACATAAAGATTGGAAATTCTAACTAATGCAACTAATTCTAATCAATGCAAAACTCTTTTTAAAAAACCCAAAATGGTAGCAACAGCAACAGAACTCCTGGTCCTCCAAACTGCTGTCCAAACCATTAGGTCTCTTAAGAGTCAGGTGAATAAAAAATCTTCAAGGGAAGAATAATTACCAGAGTATCAATAAAACCACAATGGTCATTATTGTCCCTACTGAAAGGACATATTGGGGGCTGAAATTATACAGTTGTAGAAGACAAGGTTCTCTGAGAAGACATCTTAAGAAGTCTTTTAATAGAAATCAATAGCCCACTGTGGCAGTGTTCTTTTTGATATTGTGTTATTACACAGTTCAGTTTTCAACTGAAAAAGCTTTCCTGGAACACTCTAAAATAAAGGGAAAATTACTTTTTTTCAACTTAAAAAAAGTTTGCTTCATATTAGGCCTTTGGGAATCTTTAAAAGACCATATTTTATTTAATGAATGATTAATTACCAAACCGTCTATGTAATACAACTAAGTGATATTCTTACAAGCTGATTGTGGTTGTGCCTTTTATAAATAGTTGGGAAATATACCAGAAGTACTGGATTTTTTTTTAAATTAATTTTTATTGGAGTATAGTTGTTTTACACTGTTGTTACTTTCTGTTGTACAGCAAAGTGAATCAACTATACGACTATGTATATCCCCTCTTTTGAATTTCCTTCCCATTTAGTTCACCACAGAGCATTGAGTAGAGATCCCTGTGCTACACAGTAGATTCTCACTAGTTATCTATTCTAAATATAGTAGTGGATATATGTCAATCCCATTCTCCCAATTCATCCCACCCCCCTTCCATCCTCCCCCAGTATCCATATCTCCATTCTCTATGTCTGTGTGTCTGTTTCTGCTTTGCAAATAAATTCATCTGTATCGTTTTTCTAGATTCCACATATAAGTGATATTATATGATATTTGTTTTCTCTTTCTGATTTACTTCACTCTATATGACAGACTGTAGGTCCATCCACCTCACTACAAATAACTCAATTTCGTTTCTTTTTATGGCTGAGTAATATTCCATTGTATATATGTACCACATCTTCTTTATCCATTCTTCTGTTGATGGGCACTTAGGTTGCTTCCATGTCCTGGCTATTGTAAATAGAGCTGCAATGAACATTGTGGTACATGACGCTTTTTGAATTATGGTTTTCTCAGAGTATATGCCCAGTAGTGGGATTGCTGGGTTGTATGGTAGTTCTAGTTTTAGTTTTTTAAGGACCTCCATACTGTTATCCATAGTGGCTGTATCAATTTACATTCCCACCAACAGTGTAAGAGGGTTCCTTTTTCTCCACACCCTCACCAGCATTTATTGTTTGTAGATTTTTTGATGATGGCCATTCTGACTGCTGTGGGGTGATACCTCATTGTAGTTTTGATTTGCATTTCTCTAATGATTAGCGATGTTGAGCATTCTTTCATGTGTTTGTTGACAGTCTATATCTTCTTTGGAGAAATGTCTATTTAGGTCTTCTGCCCATTGTTGGATTGGGTTGTTTGTTTTTATGATATTGAGCTACTTGCAAATTTTGGAGATTAATCCTTTGTCAGTTGCTTCATTTGCAAATATTTTCTCCCATTCTGAGGATTGTGTTTTGGTCTTGTTTATGTTTTCCTTTGCTGTGCAAAAGCTTTTAAGTTTCATTAGGTCCCATTTGTTTATTTATATTTTTATTTCCATTTCTCTAGGAGGTGGGTCAAAAAGGATCTTGCTGTGATTTATGTCATAGAGTGTTCTGCCTATATTTTCCTCTAAGAGTTTGATAGTGTCTGGCCTTACATTTAGGTCTTTAATCTATTTTGAGTTTATTTTTTTGTATGGTGTTAGGGAGTGTTCTAATTTCAGTGTTTTACATGTAGCTGTCCAGTTTGCCCAGCACCACTTATTGAAGAGACTGTCTTTTCTCCATTGTATACTCTTGCCTCCTTTATCAAAGATAAGGTGACCATATGTGCATGGGTTTATCTCTGGGCTTTCTGTCCTGTTCCATTGATCTGTAGTTCTGTTTTTGTGCCAGTATCATACTGCCTTGACTACTGTAGCTTTGTAGTATAGTCTGAAATCTGGGAGCCTGATTCCTCCAGCTCCATTTTTCTTTCTCAAGATTGCTTTGGCTATTCAGAGTCTTTTGAGTTTCCATACAGATTGTAGAATTTTTTGTTCTAATCCTGTGAAAAGTGCCTTTGGTTATGTGGTAGGGATTGCATTGAATCTGTAGATTGCTTTGGGTAGTATTGTCATTTTCACAATGTTGATTCTTCTAATCCAAGAGCATGGTATATCTCTCCATCTGTTTGTGTCATCTTTAATTTCTTTCATCAGTATCTTATAGTTTTCTGAGTAAAGGTCTTTTGCCTCCTGAGGTAGGTTTATTCCTAGGTATTTTATTCTTTTGGTGCAATGGTAAATGGGATAGTTTCTTTAATATCTCTTTCTGATCTTTTGCTGTTAGTGTATAGGAATGAAACATATTTCTTTGTATTAATTTTGTATCCTGCAACTTTATCAAATTCATTGATTAGCGCTAGTAGTTTTCTGGTAGCATCTTTAGGATTTTCTATGTATAGAATCATCTCATCTGCAAACAGTGACAGTTTTACTTTCTTCCTTTCCAATTTGGACTCCTTTTATTTCTTTTTCTTCTCTGATTGCCATGGCTAGAACTTCCAAAACTATGTGAATAAAAGTGGTAGGAGAGGACATCCTTGTCTTGTTCCTGACCTTAGAGGAAATGCTCTCAGTTTTTTGCTGTTGAGAATGATGTTTGCTGTGGGTTTGTCATATATGGCCTTTATTGTGTTGAGGTAGATTCCCTCTATGCCTACTTTCTGGAGAGTTTTTATCATAAATGGGTGTTGAATTTTGTCAGAAGCTTTTTCTGCATGTATTGAGATGATCATATGGTTTTTATCGTTCAGTTTGTTGACGTGGTGTATCACATTGATTGATTTGCATATATTGAAGAATCCTTGCATCCCTGGGATAAATCCCACTGGATCATGGTGTATGATCTTTTTAATGTGTTATTGGATTCTGTTTGCTAATATTTTTTTGTGGATTTTTGTGTCTATATTCATCTGTGTTATTGGCCTGTAATTTTCTCTTTTTGTGATATCTTTGTCTGGTTTTGGTATCCGGGTGATGGTGGCCTCGTAGAATGAGGCTGGGAGTACTGGAATTCTTAAAAAGAAAATAGTGTTTCTTTATTTAGGCTGGAAGAGTAGAATAAATACACAAATAATATAAAGAAGTGAAGTTTTCCTGATTAAGCTTATTGTTGGATGAGCTTATGTTACCATGCAAAGATATTATTCAGTATATTATTTTAATACTTTCAAACCTATGTTTGAGATAACTAAGATAATTACAAATCTCTTGATCATTATGGATCACTATAGTCTAGTACCACTTAGTATATTATAGAATATGCTAGAAACAGGATATTTTGATTTCAGTAACATTTGTCATTGATCTTCGAATAATATATTCAATTAACATATGGTACAATTACCTGTGATTCCAATTACCCTGGTGGGGTAGTGGGGGGCTTTAAACTCTGAAGAAATACATAAGCTATATTAGGATGTCACCAGAGAAAAATTCTCCACTGAATTCTGAAGTAGTGGGAAATGTTGTGATAGTTCCAGAGATGTAGTGATAAAGCTCCTTAATCGTCCTCAAGACACTATCTGTACTGTGTTGAATAGTAAGAAGCCCTTTAAATGAGCTTTTTAAATTATGTATTTGATTGCTACAAAATACAATGTGATTTTACTTTTAAATCCTATCAAAATAGGCTCTTTAACTTAATTTCACCATTGTTTTGGAAGAAAGCCCATACCATATAGTTTTAATTTACAGAGCTTTTCCCTTTGGGAATCTACACGATGGGGCTGCCTTGGTTCCCAATATGGCATGAGGGCAGCAGGGAATTGTTCACTCATATCTCTGCATAGATTCACTCAAAAGTGATGGTGTTATGACAGAAGGTGGATTACATGGTTTTTAGATTAACCATACTAAAAATTAACAATGTATTTCAAAAATATATTTAAAATTGCAGTTCAGCAAAATCTTTTACATATTTATGGTATCCATTATTTGAGACTTCATAATAACATATATGATACTTTGTCAGCTTCAGCGAAGGAATGCCTCTTCCTTAGTAATTTGATTGTGCTTGTCTATTTGTCACTGTTCCTTTTCCAGAATGGGCAGATTTGTCAGCACTACTAACATCCAGGGGAAAAAAATACTCCATTCCTCAAAGAGTGGGGGAAGAGTTATGATGGAAGATAGAATGGTTCAGGGCCCAAATTCCCTGAGATTTTTGCTGTTTTGGAAGTGTCATATTTCGGTTGGGCTGCTGACTTAAATGCTCTACTCCTGACCCCTTCCCTTCCTCCCTTCCTTCTTTTTTTTCTAACCAACCAATTCTAACTCTCCTTCAGATTTCAGCCTATATGTCTTCTTAGAGGAGCTTTCTAAAAATGTCCCCTAAGGTTTAAATTGTTTTATAGTATCTGGTGCATGACTATCAATTGATTTAATACTGGGTATTCTGAATGTTTACTTGCTAATCTCTCTCAATACATCAGAATTTCTCAAATGAGGAACTGTATTAATTTCCTGTTGCTGCTCTAACAAATTACCACAGATTTAGTAGCTTAAAACAAAAAGACATTTACTATCTTAGAGATCTGGAGGTGAGAATTCAGAAATGGGTCCCACTGGGCTAAAAATCAAGGTACTGGCTCTGTGGCATTCCTTTCGGAGACCTTGCATTTTCCAAGTTCTATTATAGGCTGCCTAAAGTTCTTTCTCATGGTCTCTTCCTCAATCTTCACAGTCAGTAGCATCTTCAAATCTCTCTCACCCTGACCCTGCTTTTGTTGTCACATCTCTTTCTCTTACCCCGAATATCCTGCCTCCCTCTCCCTTTGTAAGTTCCTGCAATTACATTGGAACCACCAGAATAACCCAGGACTGTCTCCCCCTTTAAAAATCCTTAATTTAATCACACGCACAAAGTCCCTTTGCCAGGTAAGGTAACATTTATAGAGTTCATGTTATAGGATGTGGACATCTTTGGCAGGGGAATGGGAGGTGGGGGTGAGGGGGTGGGGAGAGGAGGCCATTGTTCTAGTGACCACAGGCACCATGTCAATTTTTTAATAAAGTCTGGGGTCTAGTTGGATATGTGACATTTTGTAAATGTTCATTTAACATTTGATAAGTTAGTATATGAATAAGGTCTGTCTTAACACAGTGTCATTCAAACAATAAATGTCATAAATGTATCATCTTAAATTTTACCCAATTATCCCCCTTTCCCATTAAAATATTTTCAGTGCAGTAAAGAGCTGTAGAGGGCCAGCTATGTCATAAGATACAAGATCCTGTAGTAACTCTACCCTGTGAAGGAGCTCAGATACCTCAGAATGGGGTTGTCCTGTAGGAAATGAAAAATGTCATTGTATTCAGTCTACTCAACAGAAGAACTCTATCAGTTTTCCAAGGAATGATGTCGAGGGTGTTCCCATTCTTCTCACCTTTGCTGTCTACCCTATTTTCTCTTTGCTAGGGGTTTCTTACCTATAGTTTTATGCCATGATTTTAAAATTACATACCACAAGACGTTAAAATTAAAATTATAAACCATTAGTATTTTTCTACACCAATTCTAATTTAACTAACTTGTCTTTTCTTTTTTTTTTCCTTTTCTTTTTAAAATTGAAAATATACACTTTATTTTCCAACATGCCTGTTTTGGAATCTAACCAGAATCTCTCTGTTATCTGAAAACTCAGTTTGTCTTTGAGGCTGAGTAACCATGAAACCAGAAAATTTCATGAGTTGTGTGGTGTGGTAAAAGACGTACCGGAGCTTGGAGAAATAGTTGTAGCAGATAAAGTTCTCTATATGCCTAGATACTCTAAAAAACATTTATGCCAAATTTTGTTTGCTCTGAATGTATGTTTATTCCCAATCTATAAGAACAGAGAGTTAAGTTATTTCACAGCACACTGTTATTACCTTTCTGTGCAAAGCCCATCCCTTATTTATTGGTTGGTTATTTTCATTCCTCACTCCCATTTTCCTCCCCCTACAGCCTGTGACTCTAATGTGTTTGACTTGCACTTTTGACTTTTATGGTCCTTTTTAAAATTATCATTACATTTTACTATGTTTTTACCTATAAGATTATAATTTATGTGTAAATATTATATTTTTACTTTTTTTTTCATTTAACACTGGCTTTTTAATACCTATCCATGTTACAGAGAATACATTTACTTGTTTGCTTCTAACTGCTGGATAGCATTCTACAGTGTATGTCCACTATATTTTTCTTATTTATTTACCTAGATATGGGCTCATATATTGCCTTCAGCTATCTACCTGAGTAAACACAACAGTGAATACTCTTGATAATCTAGTGATCATGGATTTTTCTGAGCATTTCTTTTTTAACATAAACCCTGGAATAACATTGCTGGGTCATCAATCTTGACTCAAGTAAGCACTAGGGAGCTTTGCAGTATGTCTGTCCCTGTCTACCCCCTACCAGTAGTGCATGAGTGCTCCTGCTTGATGTCCTCACCAACATATGGCATTCCAGTATTCACTAATCCCTGAGGTAAAGGTAGTATCTTACTTTTTAAAAATAATTAATTAATTTATTTTATTTTTGGCTGTGTTGGGTCTTTGTTGCTGCCTGCATGCTTTCTCTAGTTGCAGCGAGTGGGGACTATGTTGCAGTGCGCGTGCTTCTCATTGCGGTGGCTTCTCTTGTTGTGGAGCACAGGCTCTAGACACGCGGGCTCAGTAGTTATGGCACACGGGCTCAGTAGTTGTGGCTCGCGGGCTCTAGAGCGCAGGCTCAGTAGCTGCAGCGCCTGGGCTTAGTTGCTCCGTGTCATGTGGGATCTTCCCAGAACAGGGCTTGAACCCGTGTCCCCTGCACTGTGCCACCAGGGAAGTCCTGTATCTTACTGTTCAAATTTACATTTCTCTGATTATCAATGTATTTGAGTATTCCTTCAAACTCAGATATTAACCATTATGCTTTTTCTTTCTGTGGATTGCCATGTAACATTCTCTATCCATTTTTCTAGTATGTTTAATATTTTCCTTTGTTGATATCCTGGATAGCTTTGTTTATCATAGATATTAATCACTTATTAATCTTAGATACTACTTCTGTCTCATTCTTCCATATTTATATGCTGTGATTGGAGGGTTCCACAGTGGCCTTTGCTTCATGGAACATTGGTTACAGTTTTTAAAAGTTCAAATAAGTACATCCACCAATGTGAGCAACTCATGGGTTACAATAACTGAACAGAATAGATTAGGAACAGACTATCACCTTCATTTTATGGCATTGACAAGTAAAAGCATTTTCCCCATGTTTGTATTCAGTCAAGTACTGTGTATCTGTTGGCATTGGGTTGGGTCAACAAAACCAAGTTGGAATGAACTTTTCTAGACTTTCTTTCTCATTGGATTAGGATTGTCCACACACACACAAAATTCATGTGTTTGGAGGGTTAGTCCTACATTCTAAACATCAGTGTAGGGTGCCAGGAGCTGCCGTAGGTTGTATGATTGTTGTTGATCCATTGGCTCACTTTTCTGGTTTGGAGCCACATCGGTGCTTCCAAGTCCTCCAGCTCCCACAACATCGTCTCCTGCATGTTGTCCAAAGTGCCGGATCTCCTGATTAATTTCCTTCTTCAACTTCTATGTAATTTTTGAACAGTTATGTGGTGAGGGATCCCAGCTTCACCTGCAAGTAACCTGCGTTGTCAAGGGTGAAGGCAACTTGAGAGAGATGTGGATTCCAGTTGATTATAGCTCTGTTATGCTTTTCTTCACATCTGCCAGCTTGGCAACTTCAGCCTCAACACCAGACACAAAAGCAATAGCTTTACTTAGACGTCTCCCTCTGTTTCCACAATTGCATAAAAATCTAATCCCCATAATAAATCCCTTATTCCAAATCACTCACAGGTTGTCTGCTTCTCTGACCAAATTCTGGCTGATACAGTGTGTATACAATAAGAGGGAAGTATATACGCATATATAAATATATAAACACAGACATTTACTTGTCACTGAATCAGACTTGGGACATAATTCTGAGCAGGCAAAATGTAAAGCCTTATTTATGGAGTCCGATCATATAGTAGAAAATAGAATCAACTATGTTACTTATACTCTTCAAGAGTAATCACTTTTTAATCTATTTTGGGTAGTGGAGCATTTTGAGAATCTGATAAGAGTCTACGGCTCCTTTCTTTAAAAAAAGTACAATGTTTTAGATACTACTTTAGGATGTTCACAGATCTTCTAAAGCCTGTCAGTAGACCAAAATCATTGAGAGGTTTGTGAATCCGTGGGTGAAAACTCCTCTCCCAAACCAAGGCACACCTTTTGTTTCTTGCCAGTTTAGTCTGTACCTGGTTAGCTCATTTCTTTAGAACCTGGTTCTAATGTGGATGAGATCACATATTCGACACACGTATAGTCTAAACGCCTTAGCTCTTCCAACCAACACGGGTCAGACATCTTTCACATGTGTGTTGTGAGTCCCAAGCAGGATCTAGCATGAGAATGGCTCAGTGAAAATTTATTCCTACTGGCTGTAATTAACAACTGAAGTTTCTGCCAGTGGTGGTTGACGGTACCATCTTGTGATCAAGGTAACAAACTCCCAAGTTAAGGTCTGGACCATAGCATCTTTTTTTTTAAGCCAACAGTTGATGATAAGCAGTTAAACTGTCCAATATGTTCCTTGATACATTTCTACTGTTTATGTTTCTGTATGACTACCAGAGTCCAGATGGTTAGGAACTTTCCATCTATCACTGTGGAACAGCAAGCAAATATGGCCAGTGGCAAGGGTTTGGTAATATTTAGCAAAATTTGGTTAAGGCAGATTCAAATTTAAACTTCTGCTTCTCCAAGCCATGAATAAATAGATATCAGACACTGATGTGGGGGAAAAGACAACTAATTAAAAAATTTCCTGATAACTTTTCTTTAGAGTAAAATATTCCCATTTATTATTTTTAAATGATGAGCAATCACTTCTGATGAAAAAGGTGAATAAAATGCATACTCCTTAATTAATTAATTATAAAAGAGGCCACATAAAATAAGGCTGTGCCCAACCTAATCATCTGCTTGGAAAATATTGAGATCTTCTAAAGGAGAGCTAATAAAATTGATTACATAACCACAAGTTTACTTTTCTCAAGCTTTACATAACATCAGTGTTCCCATCAGGTTACTTCCTGAGCAGCAGTGGGTTTTGGGAATCTGAGGGTAAAGAAATTGCTCCTTAAAGGATTGGGGTTGAGTTTTCCCTTTTCACTCTGTGGCTGTATCAGATACACTAAAAGGTAACTTAAGCCCCAATATATTCTGGGTTCTGTATATGTCTTACTACTCACCCTTTCCTCCTAAACGAGAAAATTCTAATCACCTTCTTTAAAAATGCTAGGGGATGAGGGGAGTGGGGAATGGGAGGTGACTGATAATGGACACAGAGTTTATTTGGGGGGGTGATGAAAAAGTTCCAGAATTGTGATGGTTGCATAATCTGTGAGTTACTAAAACCCACTCAATTGTGTGCTTTAAATAGTGAGTTTTATGGTATGTTAATTATACCTCAATAAAAAACCCAAAACGCTATACTCAAGAAAACCATGAAAAAATAAATTCCCACCCAATGATACTCAAACCAAGGCCTGTAGTTTTTTCAGTATCTACCAGTCCTGCTGCTCCCACACTGTCACATCCCCACCCTCCAAACATGATCACTGAAATCCATCATAGTGTGACCGGTCACCTCAGTTTGCCTGAGACTATCTGATTTTAGCACAGAACGTCCTACATCTCAGGAAATCTTTCAGTCCTGGGCAAACCTGGAGCGTCAGTCATCCTACCTGTCAACATGCAGTCCTTTTCTAATTAGGGCTTGCATGTTTTCTGCATTTCCAAAAGCATTTTCATTTTCTCTTTTGCACATACACTACCACTTCCTGCCCTTCCCCTATGCAAGGAGAAGGCAGGCAGGACCCTGCTCCATGCTCCTTAGGTCAGTAATTTAACTGAAGCCATGATTCTTTTCATCACAGCTTTGGCCTGGAGTCACTACAATGTTTGAATACTTGAGTGCGTTTAACTAACTCATTTAAAAAGTTTCCTAAAAAGATAAGATATGAGAAACATATTAGTTTTTCATTAAAAGAAAATAATCAAAATTCTCCTTTTTATCGTCACTGAAACTCAATTTTCCTGTTTCTTGTATGTTTCTACTTTAGAAATAAAGACTTAATGGAGAAACTTTCCTGTCGGTCCAGTGGTTAAGACTCCTAGCTTCCACTGCAGGGGGCACGGGTTCAATCCCTGGTTGGGGAACTAAGATCCTGCATGCCACATAGCGTGGCCAGAAAAACAAAAAAAGACTTAATGGAAATATCTCTTTACATCTTTCAGGTTGGAAGACATCCTCTTAGAGCCCACAGCAGATCTGGGTTATGAATACCCATGTACTTCTCAGTTTGGAGTTTCTCAGCACTGCACAGACTACAAAGTATGCGGTAAGTTATGGAGGAATTAGCCCCAATAGTACCAAAACTTACTTGTGTTTGCTCTTCAAGTATGCATAGAAGACATAGCTTTATTTATTTATTTTTAACGTTTTTATTGGAGTAAAATTGCTTTACAATGGTGTGTTAGTTTCTGCTTTATAACAAAGTGAATCAGTTATACATATACATATATCCCCATATCTCTTCCCTCTTGCATCTCCCACCCTCCGTACCCCACCCTTCTAGCTGGTCACAAAGCACCGAGGTGATCTCCCTGTGCTAGGCGACTGCTTCCCACTAGCTATCTATTTTACATTTGGTAGTATATATGGATATATATACATTACCATGCTCTCACTTTGCCCCAGCTTACCCTTCCCCCTCCCCGTGTCCTCAAGTCCATTCGCTAGTAGGTCTGCATCTTTATTCCTGTCTTGCCCTTAGAATCTTCATGACCTTTTTTTTTTTTTCAGATTCCATATATATGTGTTAGCATATGGTATTCATTTTTCTCTTTCTGACTTACTTCACTCTGTATGACAGACTCTAGGTCCATCCACCTCACTACAAATAACTCAATTTCGTTTCTTTTTTGGCTGAGTAATATTCCATTGTATATATGTGCCACATCTTCTTTATCCATTCATCTGATGATGGACACTTAGGTTGCTTCCATGTCCTGGCTATTGTAAATAGAGCTGCAATGAACATTTTGGTACATGACTCTTTTTGAATTATGGTTTTATCAGGGTATATGCCCAGTAGTGGGATTGCTGGGTCGTATGGTAGTTTAGTTCTATTTTTAGTTGTTTAAGGAACCTCCATACTGTTATCCATAGTGGCTGTATCAATTTACATTCACACCAACGGTGCAAGAGGGTTCCCTTTTCTCCACACCCTCTCCAGCATTTATTGTTTGTAGATTTTTTGATGATGGCCATTCTGACTGGTGTGAGGTGATATCTCATTGTAGTTTTGATTTGCATTTCTCTAATGATTAATGATGTTGACCATTCTTTCATGTGTTTGTTGGTAATCTGTATATCTTCTTTGAAGAAATGTCTATTTAGGTCTTCTGCCCATTTTTGGATTGGGTTGTTTGTTTTTTTGATATTGAGCTGCATGAGCTGCTTGTAAATTTTGGAGATTAATCCTTTGTCAGTTGCTTCATTTGCAAATATTTTCTCCCATTCTGAGGGTTGTCGTTTCATCTTGTTTATGGTTTCCTTTGCTGTGCAAAAGCTTTTAAGTTTCATTAGGTCCCATTTGTTTATATTTGTTTTTATTTCCATTTCTCTGGGAGGTGGGTCAAAAAGGATCCTGCTGTGATTTATGTCATAGAGTGTTCTGCCTATGTTTTCCTCTAAGAGTTTGATAGGGTCTGGCCCTACATTTAGGTCTTTAATCCATTTTGAGTTTATTTTTGTGTTTGGTGTTAGGGAGTGTTCTAATTTCAGTATTTTACATGTAGCTGTCCCGTTTTCCCAGCACCACTTATTGAAGAAGCTGTCTTTTCTACATTGTATATTCTTGCCTCCTTTATCAAAGATAAGGTGACCATATGTGTGTGGGTTTATCTCTGGGCTTTCTGTCCTGTTCCACTGATCTATATTTCTGTTTCTGTGCCAGTACCATACTGTCTTGATTACTGTAGCTTTGTAGTATAGGCTGAAGTCTGGGAGCCTGATTCCTCCAGCTCCATTTTTCTTTCTCAAGATTGCTTTGGCTTTTCAGGGTCTCTTGTGTTTCCATACAAATTGTGCAATTTTTTGTTCTAGTTCTGTGAAAAATGCCAGTGGTAGTTTGATAGGGATTGCATTGAATCTGTAGATTGCTTTCTGTAGTATAGTCATTTTTGTGATGTTGATTCTTCCCATCCAAGAACATGGTATATCTCTCCACGTATTTGTATCATCTTTAATTTCTTTCATCAGTATCTTATAATTTTCTGAACACAGGTCTTTTGTCTCTTTAGGTAGGTTTATTCCTAGGTATTTTATTCTTTCTGTTGCAATGCTAAATGTGACTGTTTTCTTAATTTCACTTTCAGATTTTTCATTATTAGCATATAGGAATGCAAGAGATTTCTGTGCAATAATTTTGTATCCTGCAACATTACCAAATTCATTGATTAGCTCTAGTAGATTTCTGGTACCATCTTTAGGATTCTCTATGTTTACTGTCATGTCATCTGCAAACAGTGACAGCTTTACTTCTTTCTGATTTGGATTCCTTTTATTTCTTTTTCTTCTCTGATTGCTGTGGTTAAAACTTCCAAAACTGTGTTGAATACTAGTGGTGAGAATGGGAAGCCTTTTCTTGTTCCTGATCTTAGTGGAAATGGTTTCAGATTTTCACCATTGAGGACGATGTTGGCTATGGGTTTGTCATATATGGCCTTTATTATGTTGAGGTAGGTTCCCTCCATGCCTACTTTCTGGAGGGTTTTTATCATGAATGTGTGTTGAATTTTTGTCAAAAGCTTTCTCTGAATCTATTGAGATGATCATATGGTTTTTCTCCTTCAATTTGTTAAAATGGTGTATCACATTGACTGATTTGCATATATTGAAGATTCCTTGCATTCCTGGGGTAAACCCCACTTGATCATGGTGTATGATCCTTTTAATGTGCTGTTGGATTCTGTCTGCTAGTATTTTGTTCAGGATTTTTGCATCTATGTTCATCAGTGATATTAGCCTGTAGTTTTCTTTCTTTGTGACATCTTTGTCTGGTTTTGGTATCAGGGTGATGGTGGACTCGTAGAATGAGTTTGGGAGTGTTCCTCCCTCTGCTATATTTTGGAAGAGTTTGAGAAGGATGGGTGTTAGCTCTTCTCTAAATGTTTGATTGAATTCGCCTGTGAAGCCATCTGGTCCTGGGCTTTTGTTTGTTGGAAGAGTTTTAATCACAGTTTCAATTTCAGTGCTTGTGATTGGTCTGTTCATATTTTCTGTTTCCTCCTGGTTCAGTCTCGGAAGGTTGTGCATTTCGAAGAATTTGTCCATTTCTTCCAGGTTGTGCATTTTAATGGCATAGCGTTGCTTGTAGTAATCTCTCATGATCCTTTGTATATCTGCAGTGTCAGTTGTTACTTTCCCTTTTTCATTTCTAATTCTATTGATTTGAGTCTTCTCCCTTTTTTTCTTGATGAGTCTGGCTGATGCTTTATCAATTTTGTTTATCTTCTCAAAGAACTAGCTTTCAGTTTTATTGATCTTTGCTATCGTTTCCTTCATTTCTTTTTCATTTATTTCTGATTTGTTCTTTATGATTTCTTTCCTTCTCCTAACGTTGGGGTTTTTTTGTTCTTCTTTCTCTAATTGTTTTAGGTGCAAGGTTACGTTGTTTATTTGAGATGTGTCTTGTTTCTTAAGGTAGGATTTTATTCCTATAAACTTCCCTCTTAGAACTGCTTTTGCTGCATCCCCTAGGTTTTGGGTCATTGTGTTTTCATTGTCAGTAGTTTCTAGGTAGCTTTTTATTTCCTCTTTGATTTCTTCAGTGATCTTTTGGTTATTAAGTAGTGTATTGTTTAGCCTCCATGTGTTTATATTTTTTACAATTTTTTTTCCTGTAATTGATATGTTGTCTCATAGTGTTTTGGTCAGAAAACATACTTGATACGATTTCAATTTTCTTTAATTTACCAAGGTTTGACTTGTGACCCAAGATATGATCTATCGTGGAGAATGTTCCATGCGCACTTGCGAAGAAAGTGTATTCTCTTGTTTTTGCTTGGAATTTCCTTTAAATGTCAATTAAGTCCATCTTGTTTAATGTATCATTTAAAGCTTGTGTTTCCTTATTTATTTTCATTTTGGATATCTGTCCATTGGTGAAAGTGGGGTGTTAAAGTCCCCTACTATGATTGTGTTACTGTTGATTTCCCCTTGTATGGCTGTTAGTATTTGCCTTATGTATTGAGGTGCTCCTGTGTTGGGTGCATAAATATTTACAATTGTTATATCTTCTTCTTAAATTGATCTCTTGATCATTATGTAGTGTCCTTCTTTGTCTCTTGTAATAGTCTTTGTTTTAAAGTCTATTTTGTCTGATATGAGAATTGCTACACCATCTTTCTTTTGATTTCCATTTGCATGGAATATCTTTTTCCATCTCCTCACTTTCAGTCTGTATGTGTCCAGAGGTCTGAAGTGGGTCTCTTGTAGACAGCATATATACGCGTCTTGTTTTTGGATCCATTCAGCCAGTGTATGTCTTTTGGTTGGAGCATTTAATCCATTTACATTTAAGGTAATTATCGATATGTATGTTCCTATTACCATTTTCTTTATTGTTTTGGGTTTGTTATTGTAGGTCTTTTCCTTCTCTTGTGTTTCCTGCCTAGAGAAGTTCCTTTAGCATTTGTTGTAAAGCTGTTTTGGTTGTGCTGAATTCTCTTAGCTTTTGCTTGTCTGTAAAGATTTTAATTTGTCCATCAAATCTGAATGAGATCCTTGCTGTGTAGAGTCATCTTGGGTGTAGGTTTTTCCCTTTCATCGCTTTAAATTTGTCCTGCCAGTCCCTTCTGGCTTGCAGAGTTTCTGCTGAAAGATCAGCTGTTAACCTTATTGGGATTCCCTTGTATGTTATTTGTTGTTTTTCCCTTGCTGCTTTTAATATGTTTTCTTTGTATTTAATTTTTGACAGTTTGATTAATATGTGTGTTGGCATGTTTCTCCTTGGATTTATCCTCTATGGGACTCTCTGTGCTTCCTGGACTTGATTAACTATTTCATTACCCATATTAGGGAAGTTTTCAACTATAGTCTCTTCAAATATTTTCTCAGTCCCCTTCTTTTTCTCTTCTTCTGGGACCCCTATAATTCGAATGTTGGTGCCTTTAATATTGTCCCAGAGGTCTCTGAGACTGTCCTCAAGTTTTTCATCCTTTTTTCTTTTTTCTGCTCTGCAGTAGTTATTTCCACTGTTTTATCTTCCAGGTCAGTTATCCGTTCTTCTGCCTCAGTTATTCTGCTATTGATTCCTTCCAGAGAATTTTTAATTTCATTTATTGTGTTGTTCATCCTTGTTTGTCTGCTCTTTAGTTCTTCTAGGTCCTTGTTAAACGTTTCTTGCATTTTCTCCATTCTATTTTCAAGATTTTGGATCATCTTAACTATCATTATTCTGAATTCTTTTTCAGGTTGACTGCCTCTTTCCTCTTCCTTTGTTAGGTCTGGTGGGTTTTTACCTTGTTCTTTCATCTGCTGTGTGTTTCTTTGTCTTCTCATTTTGCTTAACTTACTGTGTTTGGGGTCTCCTTTTAAGAGGTTGCAGGTTGGTAGTTCCCGCTGTTTTTGGTATCTGCCCCCAGTGGCTAAGGTTGGTTCAGTGTGTTGTTCAGGCTTCTTGATGGAAGGGACTAGTGCCTGTGTTCTGGTGGATGAGGCTGGATCTTGTCTTTCTGGTGTGCAGGTCCATGTCTAGTGGTGTGTTTTGGGGTGTCTGTGACCTTATTATGATTTTAGGCAGCCTCTCTGCTAATGGGTGGGGTTGTGTTCCTGACTTGCTAGTTTTTTGGCATAAGGTGTCCAACACTGTAGCTTACTGGTCATTGAGTGGAGCTGGGTCTTGGTGTTGAGATGGAGATCTTGGGAGATTTTCACCATTTGATATTACATGGAGCTGGGAGGTCTCTGGTGGACCAATGTCGTGAACTTGGCTCTCCCACCTCAGAGCCACAGCCCTGGCGCCTGGCTGGAGCACAAACAGCCTGTCATCCACACGGATCAGAATAAAAGGGAGAAAAAAAGATAGAAAGAAAAAGATGAAATAAAATAAGTTAAAATTAAAAAGTTATTAAAATAAAAAACAAAAAATAATTATTAAAAAAAGCTTTTTAAGTAATTATAAAGAAAGAAGAAAACAACCATACCAAAAAACAAATCCACCAGTGATAACAAGCGCTGAACACTATACTAAAAAAAAAAAAAAAAAAAAAAGCAGAACCCTAGGACAAATGGTAAAAGGAAAGTTATAAAGACAAAATCACACACAGAAGCATACGCATACACACTCACAAAAAGAGAAAAAGGGAAAAAAATATATAGTTGCTCCCAAAGTCCACCTCCTCAATTTGGGATGATTCGTTGTCTATTCAGGTATTCCACAGATGCAGGGTACATCACGTTGACTGTGGAGATTTAATCTGGTGCTCCTGAGGTTGCATGGAGAAATTTCCCTTTCTCTTCTTTGTTTGCACAGCTCCTGGGGTTCAGTTTTGGATTTGGCCCTGCCTCTGCAAGTTGGTCTTCTGAGGGCGTCTCTTCTTTGCTCAGACAGGACCCGGTTAAAGGAGCCGCTGATTCGGGGGCTCTGGCTCACTCAGGCCGCGGGGAGGGAGGGGTATGGAGTGTGGGGCGAGCCTGCGGCGGCAGAGGCCAGCGTGATGTTTCACAGCATGCCGTGTGTTCTCCCGGGGAAGTTGTCCCTGGACACGGGACGCTGGCAGTGGCGGGCTGCACAGGCCCCCGGGAGGGGAGGTGTGGATAGTGACCTGTGCTCGCACACAGGCTCCTTGGTGGCGGCAGCAGCAGCCTTAGTGTCTCATGCTTGTCTCTGGGGTCCGCGCTTTTAGCCGCGGCTCCCGCCCGTCTCTGGAGCTCCTTTTAGCAGCGCTCTTAATCCCCTCTCTTCATGCACCAGGAAGCAAAGAGGGAAGAAAAAGTCTCTTGCCTCTTCGGCAGGTCCAGACTTTTTTCCGGGCTCCTTCCCGGCTAGCCGTGGCGCACTAGACCCTGCAGGCTGTGTTCACGCCGCCAGCCCCAGTCCTCTTGCTCCGCTCCGACTGAAGCCCAAGCCTCAGCTCCCAGGCCCTCCCGCCTCGGCGGGGTGCAGACAAGCCTCTCGGGCCGGTGAGTGCCGGTCGGCACCGATCCTCTGCGGGAATCTCTCCACTTTGCCCTCCGCACCCCTGTTGCTGCGCTCTCCTCCACGGCTCCGAAGCTTCCCCCCTCTGCCACCCGCAGTCTCCGCCCGCGAAAGGTGTGGAAACCTTTCCTCCTTCACAGCTCCCTCCCACTGGTGCGGGTCCAGTCCCTATTCTTTTGTCTCTGTTTTTTCTTTTTTCTTTTGTGCTACCCAGGTACATGGGGAGTTTCTTGACTTTGGGATGTCCGAGGTCTTCTGCCAGTGTTCAGTAGGTGTTCTGTATGAGTTGTTCCACGTGTAGATGTATTTTTGATGTATTTGTGGGGAGGAAGGTGATCTCTGCATCTTACTCTTCTGCCATCTTGAAGCTCCTCCAAAGACTTAGTTTTAGACAGTCGCCTCTGATTTTGTCCTATATCCAGAAATATGTGGAGGCACCCCATTTTTCTGAGACCTTCAGTTCTGTTGCTGTTAATTGAGCTAGTTATTAACCTTGATAATGATTCCTTTTCATATCTCAGTCTTGGTTAGTCCATTTCAGAAGATGGAAAGGGAGATCGATGTATCACAACGACTGTAGCGTGAAGAGCACCCACTGAGTGCCAGATGCTTGTCATTAATTATCATGTTTAATATTCACAATAATAGCCCCTTTAAACATGGAATCAACTATTATATCCATAGCACAGAAAAAGAAAGGAACGCTCAGGGTGATTAAAATAATGCTCCTAAGGTCACACAGAGCTGATGTGACTGAATCAGAATTCAAGACCAGTTTAGCTTGATCCCAAATTCCATGCCCTTTCTGCTACGCTGTGGCTGGATAAGGAACTACTACCTGGCTGGGATTTTGAAAGAATATCTACTACTTTGATAATTAACCTTGCTTCTCTTTGATTAAAATCCTTCCAGTAGTATCTCTTGCTTTGTTCAATATCTAAGTAAAAAACGAAACCTAGTCACTTAAACTCTCATGTAACACATAAAGGAGGAGAAGAAGTATGGGAGCATCTGAACGATGAAAGACCTCTTCTCAAGTGTGGCTCACATCCAGCCCTAGAGAACTCACATTTGCTTTCCTATCCATACTCACCTGTTTTATTTTTTTCCAAAGTATTTATAACTTTCTGACTGGCCACTTACTTTACTTATTTGCTTATTGTCTTCCTCCTGACTCCAGTAAACAAATTCCATGGTAATAGGAACTTTGTCTGTTTGGTTTCTTGCTCTATCCCCAGTGTCTAAGTGCCTGGCACCCAACGTATATATTTGAATGAATAAGTGAGTAAATCCCTCAATAAGACAGAAAAGCAAATTACAGTGGATATGCATCTCGTGAAAAATTAGGGTAGAAGATCCTTTAAAATACATACATATGCAGAGAGACATCCTGTCTCTTATTAAATCCAACAAGTAGTTTTCCCACCAGCACTAAAATACTGTAGTTGTATATTTCTTTCATTGGACTTGCTTTGCTAAAAGTATAGTTACCACATTATACTGAAAATGCTTATCTTTTAAAACTGGGATTACAATAATCACAGAATTTCTCTAGTTGAAAACAGATAAATGAAATATCCCACTAGTGCTGTAAGGAGAAACGCTTCTTTCTAATTCAGCTAGACAGCAATACCAAGTGGTAAAATTCCTCTGCCTGTAGCAGAGTGAAATAGAGTGAAGATCCCTGATTTTTTTTTTAACTACAGTTTTATTTGACATTCATTTTTCACTTATAATACAGTACTTGAAAGTGCAATGTTATTTCCTTTCCCTGTACACACATGTTCAAGTAAATAACTGGGCATTCTTGATACTATAGGAAGGCATGAAATCTGGATTTATTTAAAATCTAGTCTTCCATCTAAAGTACCACTTCATGTTCCACTGGAATGTGTGTAGCTCTGAGTAAAGTCTGGGAGTTGATGGCAATGCCATCTTGCATCTTTCAGAGCTGGGGGGGTGGCACTGGGATGACATTTCTTTTGTGGTCACTGGGGAATGGCACTGCTCTAATCATTCCTAGTTCAGCTAAAGGTCAGGATACATGTGGGAATTTTTTTTTTTTTTAAAGAATGGTTCCTTGGATTTCTGTGCATATTTGGATTTCTCTTGTGTCTTTGGTCTTCCATTGCCAGCTTGGTTTTCTCTGCTGTCCTAGTATCTTTGGTCTGGCAGTGACCAGATTGTCTCAGTTCACTGTCAATTTGGACTTTCTGTATTACACCTGTTTGGCTTAGAATCCAAGCGAGATATTCCAAGAATTACTTGAAGCCTTATGTTCTGTGTTTTTATCACATCATAATGTACTCAGGCGGATGATGGCTTTTGGCAAATAGAAGAGCTCTTTTATTTGCAGATCATCCACTCACATATGAATAGAGAGAGACGTTAAAAATCTATGTCTGTCTTAACATCATCTCACTTATTCCAGGGAGAAATAAACAAGCCAAAAGGAAATTCACAAACTTTTAGGTACCCTTTAAAACACTGTCTTTAGTCCTAAACATCTCCAGTGGATTTAAGTAAGGTCCACAGAAGCCATGGACATATCTGAAGCATAAATAGGGAAAGTGGGCAGAAGGAAGTTTGACCAACCATCCTGGTTTGCCTAAGGCTGAAGGTTTCACTGGAATTGGGGCTTGAAGGCTAAAACTGGGAAAGTCGTGGGCAAATCAGGATGGTAGGACACCCTAGAGGAGGAGGTGAGAAGAAAGGAGAGAAGGTGGTGGACATTATTAGAATTCCACCCCCAAGTAATTACTTATTCATGCACTGAATCAATGTTTTCTGAGCATCTGCTGAGCCCAGGCCCTGTGCCAGTGGTGCACAGTGGTGACTCAGCCTCATGGTGCATGGAGTCCATTTGTCTAGTAGAATTTGAGAGCCTAGAACTGAGTAGGAACCTGAATATCTTATAGTCAAAACCATCCTGCCCTGATTAATGAGAACTCTAAAACTTGGAGGTTTTGAATGGCAGATGCTACCATAGTGTGTAAGACCACTCAGTCAGACCTCAGTTCTAAGAGCTGCTCAGTTTGCTGAACCCAACTGTCTCTTTCCCTGTCTCCCATCAGCAGCTGCTTGCATTTCAGACCCTGCCAATTCCTCTCTTCATATTCCATCTGTGCCTACTCAGCATATACATTTATATTCTGCTGTCTCTACATCACCTTTGAGGTGTCAGATGGAATTACAACCCATTACTGAAATGAGAACAGTAATTTACAGAGGAATGCTGACTTCACATAGTTACAAACAAAAGAGGAAGAATACTCGAATAGAAATACATTGAAATTTTGTGTGTATACACTCAGGTTAATCCTGCATATTTTCATCTCTCAAAACACTTGCCACTCTCTACTTTGTATCACAGTCATTTAGAAGCATATGCTGTGTCCTCTTGAGAGAGGGGTCCATATCCTATCTATGTTTTCACCCCTAATCTCAGCAGTTTCCTGATGCCTTGAACGTAGTATCTTCTCTATAAGTGGTTGCTAAGAAATACATACACTGATGGAAACATATTTTCTCAAAGTCAGTCAGTTTGGGCAACTGCTTCCCTTAGCTCAAGGACAACTGGTTTGACCTTGATTTGAAGCAGTCTCATAAAAAAGGCATTTAGCTTACTAAATGTCTGCATGTTTGGAGCTCTGTGAAAGGATTTACTGCCACAAGGTCTGTTCTATTTATCTTTTCCATTTAGGATAGCTCTTACTGATGTGGGCCAATAACTAAAATCACAGAAAATAGGAAAAGAGCTGGAAGAACCTTATTTAGAAGCTGATTTAACAAGTAAACTTGTTTTCCTAGCATCTAGTACAGTGCCTATAAGTCTTTAAGAAATTAGATGAATACGGTAACTTAGGTAAATATCACTCATATATGGGATCCAAACAAGAAGGAAGACCTTTTCAGCAGCTCAGAGGCTAGAGGTGTTTATTTTAAATCAATCAAAAGGGATAGTGATTTTTGAAGTGTTGGGATCATAGGATTTGTGGAGAAGGTAAATTCCTTTTGAAATTAGAATAAGAGTACAAATAACTTTCCTTATCCCTAGGAGAAGAAAGATCAACCCAAACACACATTTAAAGCCCAAGTAACTTTTTCTGGGTTGCTTTCATTCATTAACTATGGCTCCACCTTGATGTAGTATCAGTTCATCAGTTCTTGTAAAATTCAAATTTGTTTACAAAGCTTCTTTCAAATCAACCAACAACTTTTTCTCAATATTGATCTGAGTAGAGAACTTGTTATTTCTAAGCAACCTGATTTTTAGTGTGTTCCTTATTTTCTGGGTCTCAAGTTCACCTTGTAACAAGAAGTACTTAACTTCATGATTGCCCTACCCAGCAGGGGCCAGAGATCTTTCCCTCAGCTGTACTTGAGACCACTCTCAAGGAGTCCTTTCTCCGTTTTCTCCACCCCTAGCTGCTCAGACAGATGGCTTAAAGACTGAACTCTGTTCTGCAGCTTTCCGCCTTCAGAGACCTTTTCCCATTGAGCTCATGTTGGATGCCACTATAATGTCTCTTTTATTTTTCAAATGAAATAACACATGAAAAGTGAGATAGCTCACGGTACGTAGTTGGCACTGTCATTAGCTAGTAGTAATAAACTATTATTATTACAAGTGTTTGTCCCTGTTAGGAGCTAGCAGGCCAGCAGGTAAAGCTAGTCTTTACTTTGCCATTGTTTTTAAGTTAGGCATGCTGCTACCTCACTTAAAATGAATGATTTCCAGCAAAAACCTTTGATCAAAGTACACATGTAGGCAAACTGCCAATGGAATGATTTTCTTTCACTAATCCTTGATGTGGTATGAATTAATTCTTCAACCAAGGAAGTACTTTTAAAAATTTTATTGTTAAAATATTTATTAATTTTACTTTGCATAATAAATATTTACTCTTTGGTAGAAGTAAAATTTCAAATCCATTGACAAACAATAACACATGGAATAATTAGTGTAATTCAGAACACTTGATTGTAGTGTTTCATTTATATCACGAGACAGAAACTGATTGAATTATTTCAATCAGCTATAAATGTATTTCAGCCACCCACGTTATCCTAAAGCAATTCCCTAGAAATAATGTTTGTCCATATGCTTTCTAAATGCCTTGACGTTTAAACATTTGAAGGGTTATCCAGGAATAATTTGACAGTGTTACCACTTCCTTTTTCAAACCTCGAACATTCCCATTGTATCTCAATGTTGTAAGAGCCAGTATCAATGGTCCAGTTTAAAATGATAATAACTATAGTGGTTATATAGCATTTCATCATGGGAACATCAAAAAAATGGGTAAGAGGAGGCGAGACTCCTTAAGTGTAATATTTTTTAAGTTCAAAGTGCAGTACGAGGTCTCATCCCAAGTAACTAGCCCAGAACAAGTGCTTTTTTGATGGTCAAGACCATCACCCAAAGCTCCGTGTAATGTGGAGAAGTAAGCATATGTTATAAAACATTTAAATGCACTGATTTCATTTCCTTATAAAGCATGTTCTAAGTTGTGTATGACTTTTCAGTGCTATGGAACTAGATGAAGCGCAGTGCAGGGGATTAGGACATTTCTTTGTAAGTGGACACCATAACTTTGAACCCTAGTTCTCTTGGTTGCCGGTTTGTATCCTTGAGCAAGTCATTTAGACTGTCTCAACCCTGTGTTCTAGGATCCAGTTATAATTGTGATAGAGAATAAAAGAGATTATATATGAATAATTATATCCACCTTTATGAAAGTATCAATATATGAAAACAACATATGATGAAGTGATAATCATATCGTCTGTATTTCTGGCTCTTGGATTGCTCTACTCAATCCTATTGAGATTTTGATAGCACATGACGAATTGCTTTTATTTGCCAACAAAAGTCTTATAAAAAACCTTACTTCAGCCCCATCATTCTGATTTCATTATGACCATGGCTCTAAATCATTTCCCCTGCTTCTCTGTTTTGTTTCTTTTGTATATTTTAAGATAATTTCCATCTAAACATTGTATGAACCACATCACTGAAATCTAATTAGTAAATCACCTGCTTCAGCAGCATGTGCCTTGATCTCATTACTCCTCCCCTGTGAGCCATATGGCTGCTTCCAACATCAATCTTTCTATGTGATTACTGCAGCAAAGAATTTATTTGGTTTTGCAACAACTGTCTCACCTCTTCGCAAGGCATTTCTTTTCTTGAGTTTCCCAAGGTAGACATTCTGCAGTTGTCTTTCTCAACCCCGTGCCGTGACTATGGTACAAAGGGTGCAAAGTAATAACAGTTTCTTTTTCTATCCTATGTGCTGTGCCTATGTGCTGAGTTGTTGGTTTTTTGGTTTTGCTTGTTTTCTTTTCTTCACTGATAGTAAAAGATTAAAAGCTACTACATTGTGATTGTTATTTACTTGTTTATTCCCTTTGGGCCATTTTTCTTTCCCCAGAAAGAATTATATTAACATCATGTTGAACTTTGTGTCCAAAAGTGATCGTGCCTCGATATAATGTAGAGAAGTCAAAAAAAGAAACTGGGAAAAGAGTAAAAGAATAAGAAGTGAGTTGAGAACAATGACCAGTCCTGGATTTTTTTTTAAGTTGGATATTACCCATTTGAGCATCTAACTTTTCTTTGTTGGGAAAAAATCTCTCATAAAAGTCTTTTGATAATTTTATAGAACCAGGATACCAATTAGGTTGGATGATCTTATCCTAAGCAGCCCAGGAATTTCCTGAGATGAAATGAAAACTTTGGTGTAAATAGTGTCCACTTTTCTGTTTGCTCCAGTATTTGATTTTAATATTTAACACAACACAGTTCATCCATTTAATATATATTTGTTTAATGCCTGCTATGTACCAAGCCCTGCCGTATGAACTGGGAATACAGTGATGAACAAGACATACATACTCATGGCTCTTATACCTCTTAATAGCTATTGAGGAAGGAAGGCACTGAACAAGGACACAAAGCAAATGACGGTGAATGCTGAGAGAGGAATAGGACTCCAGGATTCCTAACCTGGTGTAGAGGGCTGCTCCAAGAGCACAGTATCTAAACTGATACCTGGGAAGTGAGTAGAACTGACTGGAAGTTCATAGAGATAATGCTTCACAAACAGTAGAAAGGCCCTAGGATGTAAGCATATTTGAATGTTGTTAAAGCAGAACCACTTCTAGAAACTATTCTCTATATAGCCCTCAGCAGACTACTCAAAAAAAAAAAAAAGGAAGGAAAACTTCACTACCTGACTGTCAAGTCTCATTATAAAAGTCTTCATACCTCATTATATCTTTCCTTCTACAATTGTAATCTCTCCCCAAATTTTATTATGAAAAATTTTAAACCTACATAAAAGTGGAAAGAATTATACAGTGAACACACATGCTCAAAACCAAGATTCTACAATTAATATTTTGCTCTAGTAGCTTTTTCACATATCAATCCATCTATCCAGTCCTCTATTTATTCATCAATCCATGTTTTTTTTTAAAGCAATTCGAAATTAGTTGCAGACGTCAGGACACTCAATCCCTAAATAATTTCAGCATGTACATCATTAACTAGAGTTTGATGTTTGCATGTGTCTGAGTGTGTATGTGTATTAAAACAAATATATATTTGTATATTTTAAGTGTAATACACATGATGAAACATAAAAAACACAGTTATACTATTCAGTAAGTCTTAAAAAGTGTATTCATTTATGAAACTCAAACTCTTATCATGATATATATTATCATCACCCCAAACAGTACCCACCCCATGCCTTTTCCTAGGCTATCTCTGTCCCCACCACTCCCAAGGCAAACACTGCTCTCATTTCTTTCTGGTATAATTTACCTATTTTAGAACTTTTATATAAATTGACTCATATAGTATAAACTCTTTTGTATAAGCCTTTTTTTCCTTTAGCAAATTGATTTTGAGATTTATTCATGTTATATGTATTAATAGTTTTTTCCTTTTAATTGCCAACTAATGATCATTGTATGAATATATAGCAGTCTCTTGAGCCATTTTCTGATGAAAGACTTTTGGGCTGTTTCCAATTTGGGAATATTATGAATAAAACAGCTCTGAACATTCTTATACAGTGCTTTCTTGTGGACATATGCTTTCATTTCTGGCTTTTGAGGAGAAGTTTTAATTTTGATGAAGTCTAATTACTCACATTTTTTTTCTTTTTTGGTTATTGTTTTCTGTGATACGCCTAAAAAACATTCACCTAGCTCTAAGTAGTGAATATATTCTTTTATAAGTATTCTTCTAAAAGCTGTTGAGTTTTAGCTTTTATGTTTAGGTCTCTGTACCACTTCAAATTAATATTTTATATGTTGTGAGGCAGGGGTTGAGGCTCCTCTTTTTTCCATATGCATTTTCAGTTGTTCAACACCACTTGTTGAAAAGTCTTTCTCCTCCCCCATTGGATTGCTTTGGCACTTGTGTCAGACATTAAGTGACCACATGGATCTATTTTTGGTCTTGATCTCTATAGTTTTATAGTAAGTCTTGTTACTGTTTATTGTAAGTCCTCCAACTTGGTTCTTTTTTTTTCCAAGATAGATTTTGTTATTCTATGTCATTTGTATTGCCATATAAATTCTAGAATCTGACTATCAATTCCTACAAAAATGCCTGATAGTATTTTTTTTAATTGTTATTGGAGTATAGTTGATTTACAAAGTTGTGTTAGTTTCAGGTGTACAGCAAAGTGAATCAGTTATACATATACCCACTCTTTTTTTTTTTTTTTGGATTCTTTTCCCATACAGGCCATTATAGCATATTGAGAAGAGTTCCCTGTGCTATACAGCAGGTTCATATTAGTTACCTATTTTATATATAGTAGTGTGTATATGTCAATCCCAATCTCCCAGTTTATCCCTCCCCCCCCATCCCCTGGTAACCATAAGTTTGTTTTCTACATCTGTGACTCTAAGCCATGTCATAGGTTTGTCTTTCTGTGTCTGACTTACTTCACTCAGCATGACAGTCTCTAGGTCCATCCATGTTGCTGCAAATGGCATTATTTTGTTCTTTTTATGACTGAGTAATATTCCATTGTATATATGTACCACATCTGCTTTATCCATTCCTCTGTTGATGGACACGAGGGTTCTCTTTTCTCCATACCCCCTCTAGCATTTATTGTTTGTAGATTTTTTGATGATGGCCATTCTGACTGGTATGAGGTGATATCGTATTGTAGAAATGCCTGATAGTATTTTGATTTAGACATGGCCTTTTCATATTACTGCCTGACTTCTTCACATCATGGTGAGGTCCTAAGGGCAAAACTCCGAAGAGAAGAAGGGAGGAAAGGGGGAGGGGAGAAGAATGGGAGGGAGAGAGAGAGTATGCACCAGGTGGAAGATGCACTACTTACTGTGACTCCATTTTGGTAGTCACACAGTAGTCACACATCACTTCCTCTGCATTTTATTTTTCAAGTCAGTCACAAAATTGTCCAATTTCGAGGAAAGAGGCAAAGACTCTGAGGGGGGAGTAACAAGATTCTGTAAGAGGATATGGTACCAGAACTTTTGCAGTGACTATTTTTGTAAACACACTTTGCCACAATTCTAGCAGTACTTTGGTAGATTCCTTAGTATTGTCTAGATAAACATTCATGTTATCTGCAAGTAGAGATATTTTTTCATTAAAAAATGTTTTTAATTTATCTTTATTATCTTATTTAAGTGACTAGGACCTCCAGCACAATTATGAATAGAGTAAGAGTAAACATCTTTTCCTTATTCCCTATGGGAGGGTGTTTTAGTATTTCACATTAAATGTGATATTAGCTATAGTTTTTCATAGATGCCCTTTATCAAATTGATTTTACCAGTTTACACAGAATATTACTTATGAATAGGTGTTAAATTTTGTCAACTGCTTTTTCTGAATCTATTGAGATGATTACATGGTTTTCTCCTTTAATCTGCTAATATGGTGAAGTACAGTGTTTTCTGATTGTTAAACCTTGAATTTCTGGGGAAAAAACACCACTGGTTTATGATGTATGATCCTTTTTAAAAGTTTCTGCAGTCAAGTTTATAATAGTTTTAAAATAATTTTTGTGTCTATGTTCATAAAATATATTGGTTTATAATCTTAATTTTGTTAGTTCTGACCTCAATATAACAAGTTACAAAGTGTTCCTTTTCCTCTGTTTTCTGAAAGACTTTGAGTAAGTTTAATGTTATTTCTTTCTTAAGATGTAATAGAATTTACCAGCAAAATCATATGGGACTAGAATGTTGTTTGTGGGACAATTCCTCCACAAATAAAATTTCTTTAATTGATATAAGGTTATTCATATCTTGTATTTCATTGTGTGGTAGCTTGGTTAGTTATTTTTCAAGAATTTTTCCATTTCATCTGAATTGTTGAGCATATTGGCATAAAGCTGTTCATTATATTTCATGTTACATTTTTAATGCCTTTCATTCTTGTTAGTGCTAATTTATGTTTTATCTTTTTTCTTGATTTTTCTTCTTGAGTATCCAGCCAGGAATTTATCAAATTTCTACTGTTTTCGAGAAAGTCAAATTTAAATTGGCACAATTTTGAAGTGACATATATTTGTTAGATTGTTTGATAAACGTCTTTCTTTTTTTGGTTCATAATTGTATCCCAAGGGTCTAGCACAGTGTCAGGCTTACAATAGGTGCCTTCTAAATATGTTTTTATGAAGTGAATGAATGAATGAATGATCCCTCTATGTAGTTATAAATCCTGTGAAATTTTGGAATAATAATATTAAACAAAATGTTTGCTTTTAACTAGCTTTTGACTTAAGAATAGTGATAACAATACAGAGCTCTTGATTAAGAGATGTATAATGCTGTTTCTTTGGTCAGAGATATAAATGAAATTTCCCCTACATTTATATCGATGTTTGCTACAAAATATTATTGTATTGTAAAACTACAAAGTAAATGTTACTAGGTTTTATTCTTCTTTTAATTCAGGCAACTGTCCCTGAGTAAATGGTCCTCAGAGAGGGAATATTCCTAGTCTGAATTTTGTTTTAACAAAACCATAACAGGATTATGGTAACCTGATATTAAAGTCCCTTAAAATTATCTTTGAGTAGTTTAGCTAATAATTATTGACCTCAGAGGCTGACAGATTACTTCAGCTATCTGAGGTATCAACATTTACATAAAACATATATCTATTAAAGTAGAACATATCAATTGTATCAGAATGCAGGATCTGGATTTAAGGAAACACATGGAAACTGAGCAGCTGTTATGAATTGAGATCAGTGGGTCTAAAATTTTCATGGGATTCCAAAATCCACTTTTCTGGAAAATTGCATTAGAAAAGGGAGTAAGACATTGGATCTGGATGATTTCTATTTTGCTCATCAGACCTCTTGTCAACAGATTCTATGAACAACTGAAAGTATATTTTATTTGTATCTCTGTCATTATATACAAGGGATTATTTTTTAACCATTGAGAAGTGAAATTTAGTACCCCTTAATAACAACAAGGAAAAATAATAATACATCTGTTTGAGTTTGGAGAGACTTGTGAAGGCCAGAAATAGTTGAGCATGAAAACATTCTCTGTAAGATTTCATTCGTCTTCCATTATCTATAAACTGATAGCTAAGCTTCTTGGTCTAGTTTCATGGGGTCTGTGATATGGCCCTCTTTACTTCTTCCAATTCCTGGTTCACTTTTCCCTGGTAGCATCTATTCACACTAGATGGGCTGCTTCTTCCTGGTCTTCCCTCCAAGGATGCTTATCATCACCTGTGTCTTTGCTCTTGCTTCTTGACTTCCACATCACCTTCACATTTGCCTCAGTATGAATATGCTCTCCTTTCTCTCCATTCACACATACATACATGTCCTCAAAACCTGGGTCAAGGGCTTCCCTGGTGGCGCAGTGGTTGAGAGTCCGCCTGCCGCTGCAGGGGACACGGGTTCGTGCCCCGGTCCGGGAAGATCCCACATGCCGCGGAGCGGCTGGGCCCGTGAGCCATGGCCGCTGAGCCTGCGCGTCCGGAGCCTGTGCTCCGCAATGGGAGAGGCCACAACAGTGAGAGGCCCGCGTACCGCAAAAAAAAAACAACAACAAAAAAATCTGGGTCAAGTCCAAAATTTTCCATATTTTTCTTCCAATTTTTGCAACATACAGTGATTGCTCTCTTTCAGTTCCTGTGGCACCACTAATTTTGAATTTTAATTACTCTCTAAAATTACTTTCTGTTTTATATATTCAAACCTCTTTATGGACTATAAGCCCCTTGAGGGTAAGTACCACGTGTAATATTTCTAAAGTATATAACTTTTCTGCCTTAACTATTGATCATGTTAAAATAAGATAGGCAGTTAAGCAACCAAATTTTGGTCACACAAACTTAGGTTCAAATACCAAGTCCCCCTATTCAGTAAGGTAGTCACGGGTAAGTTACTTAACATCTCCAAACATCAGTTTGTTTTTTGTAAGCGAGATGATCCAAGTTATAAATTGGGAATAGTAAGTTGACAATAAGGACTAAATAAGATAATGGATATAATATGCATTATGCATGGTTAAGAAATGCCAGTTATTCTTATAATACATTTATTTAATGAGTCAGAGTTATCTTTATGAATATCATTGTTTGAACTGAGCCATGCTAAGGTGTAGAGAACTATTTGGTTCTACTGTAAATGAGCCCCAAGTGTTATCCTTACTTTAGTTACTTATCTGTTCTTTACATCTTTTGTTTTCTACCTCAACCTATTTTGTATGCCATAGATTTTTTTAATTTATTATTTTCCCACTGACTTAGTGCTTGACACCCTTCCCCTCTCATGGAGCATAATACCCAATCCTTTTCAGGTATCCATTCATGCTTAAAAATTAAAACTCCCATTTAGCCAATTTGAAATGTTGTAGCCATTGGAAGTCAGAGGTATGGGAGATGTTTTGAAAGAGGGCAAGATTGGATTATTCTGTCATCATGGCAACAATTTTCATTAGCTGGGTCCTTTCCATGATTTTAACAATGGAGGACAGATTTTTCTCCAGTGGTGTTCTTCAAAGTGGAAAAAGGTAGCACTCCAAAAAAGATGTTGCACGATATCAATAATCTTGGAAAATTCAATTTTAAACAAAGTTACTTTTCTAATTAAAAGACTTCTCCAAATCTCTTTTTTTTTTTACATCTTTATTGGAGTATAATTGCTTTACAATGGTGTGCTAGTTTCTGCTTTATAACAAAGGGAATCAGTTATACGTATACATATGTTCCCATATCTCTTCCCTCTTGCGTCTCCCTCCCTCCCACCCTCCCTATCTCACCCCTCCAGGCCGTCACAAAGCACCAAGCTGATCTCCCTGTGCTATGCGGCTGCTTCCCACTAGCTATCTACCTTACATTTGGTAGTGTATATATGTCCATGCCACTCTCTCACTTTGTCACACCTTACCCTTCACCCTCCCCATATCCTCAAGTCCATTCTCTAGTAGGTCTGTGTCTTTATTCCTGTCTTACCCCTAGGTTCTTCATGACATTTGTTTTTTCTTAAATTCCATATATATGTGTTTGGATACGGTATTTGTCTTTCTCTTTCTGACTTACTTCACTCTGTATGACAGACTCTAGGTCCATCCATCTCATTACAAATAGCTCAATTTCATTTCTTTTTATGGCTGAGTAATATTCCATTGTATATATGTGCCACATCTTCTTTATCCATTCATCTGATGATGGACACTTAGGTTGTTTCCATCTCCTGGCTATTGGAAATAGAGCTGCAGTGAACATTTTGGTGCATGACTCTTTTTGAATTATGGTTTTCTCAGGGTATATGCCCAGTAGTGGGATTGCTGGGTCATATGGTAGTTCTATTTGTAGATTTTTAAGGAACCTCCATACTGTTCTCCATAGTGGCTGTACCAATTCACATTCCCACCAGCGGTGCAGGAGTGTTCCCTTTTCTCCACACCCTCTCCAGCATTTATTGTTTCTAGATTTTTTGATGATGGCCATTCTGACTGGTGTGAGGTGATACCTCATTGTAGTTTTGATTTGCATTTCTCTAATGATTAATGATGTTAACCATTCTTTCATGTGTTTGTTGGCAGTCTGTATATCTTCTTTGGAGAAATGTCTATTTAGGTCTTCTGCCCATTTTTGGATTGGGTTGTTTGTTTTTCTGTTATTGAGCTGCATGAGCTGCTTGTAAATTTTGGAGATTAATCCATTGTCAGTTGCTTCATTTGCAACACGCATGCTGAATCTCTGGTTCAGTCTGTCATGGCATACCATCTTCCAGTACATTTGTAGACACTGCTGAAAGAGAATACACTGAGCTAGGGGTTGGGGCTTTGGAAACAGAGTGTTGCTGATGAGCTGCGGTAGCGGGCTTTACTCTTAGTAACATCTCATTTGCCATGGCTCCTCACCCTTAACCTTCTTACTCAACAAACAGTCATAGCTCTGTTCTGTTTGTTAGGAAAACTTTGCATATGGCTTAATTTTCATTTCAAACTTCATGAAACCTCCTACTTATAGTGGTTTGGGGTTGGAGCCACAGACACCTAATTTGCAGGCACCCAGCCCTAGTTGCAGACTTCAACAGGCTAAAAATATACCCATCCAAGTTGTGCAGTTATTTCCATTTTCTTAGCCAGACCTTGAGACTTCAGTATCTAAAATTCAGACTGGAAATTTCAAGAGAAAGATTAGTTATCATTAATGAGTCTTATATATTCTAAGTTGAAAATAAAAGGATAAAATAGTACTTGGAGGACAAAGAGTAATTTCTAGAGGGACTATTTAACTATTTGAGAGTAATTCCTAGAGATTATTCTTTGATAGATCATTTTTGTTAACTAAAAATCAAAGTGATTCTGAGTAATAAATAAGCAAAGTAGATTGTCTTGAATCTAACAGGAAGGTATAAAATCGCAAAACTTTAATTATGCATGTAAGTATTAGGTTTGAAAAATGTATTTTCTATCCCATTTCAAAAACACTGTAGGAGAATAATTTCATAATGGCATTTCAAATATTATTTTAATAAAGATCTAGAAAGTCAGACAACCAAATTCTAGAACAGATGTCATATTAGAACAACTACTTTATAATATTTAAGAAACTATGTTTCATTTTTCCAAAGTATATTTCCAAAATATTTAATTTGTTTGGCTTTAAATCCCCAGCATTTATGTTCTGCTCAAGAAGTTTACCTTTGCACAGATTTTTTGAGTTAGGAAATTTATACTGAAGTTTTAAGAAAGTGTTAAATTTCATGACTTAGTGAACGCCCTCTTTCCTTCTACTCCTGCTTTGGCCTGCCTTATGCTGTTTCCTTATTTTTTAAAAAAAATTTTAGCTAAACTTTTTAGTTTAGAATACTTCTAGATTTCAGAAAACTTACAAAAATAGTATAGAGAACTCACATGTACCCCACTCCCAGTTTCCCCTATTATTAAACATCTTACATTGGTACCCCATGTTTGTCACAATTAATGAATTGATGTTGAAACATTGTTTTTAACTAAACTTCATACTTCAGGAGTCAGGTTTCCTTTTTTTTTCTTTTTTGGCAACTTCGTGCTCCCGCCTTTTTTTCTGCTCCTAGATCCTAAGATACCACAGTGCATTCAGCATTCAAGACCCCTTAGGCTCTTTTTTTTACTGTGAAAATGTCTCATTTCCTCATTTTTGATGACCTTGCCACTGTTGAAGAGTACTGCTCAAGTATTTTGTAGAATGTCCCTCAATTAGAAATTGTCTGATTTTTTTTTTTATTAGACTGAGGTTATGAGTTTTTGGAGGAAGACAACAGAGGTAAAATGCCATTTTCATTTCATCATATCAAGATTACATAATGTCAACATGACATCACTATTTTTTTTTTTTTTTTTTTTTTTTTTTTGGCGGTACGCGGGCCTCTCACTGTTGTGGCGTCTCCCGTTGCGGAGCACAGGCTCCAGACGCACAGGCTCAGCGGCCATGGCTCACGGGCCCAGCCGCTCCGCGGCATGTGGGATCTTCCCGGACGCGAGGCACGAACCCGTGTCCCCTGCAGCGGCAGGCGGACTCTCAACCACTGCGCCACCAGGGAAGCCCATGACATCACTATTGATGTTAACCTTGATCACCTGGCAGAGGTAGTTTTTAGTCAACTTTCCACTAAAGAGTTACACCTCTCTTCTCCTTTTCAAAACTGCACTCTTTGTAAGGAGGTCACTTTTGTGTAGCTCACACTTAAGAAGCATGGATATAATGGCTTTAAAAAATAATATAAAGATAACATAGGATGTAATGGTGACACATAGATTTATATAGCACTTTACAATTTATGAAGTGAATTTACTTATCTATGATCTAGTCACCAACCTTTGCTGTAGGCGTGGAAGAAATCATAGGGGTGAGAATAACTGATAAAGCATCAAGTAGGTGAAGAAAAAGGATATTGTTCCTTTTAGGAAAACCCACTAAATGGCAGCTGGTTGGCTTCAGACTTCCTAGAATATTTCATTGTTTTTCACTCTTGTATCTTTTCCAACTGTCACTTAGAAGTCGTCCTTTTGAATGTCTCCCCATCACCCCTAAATCAATGTTACAAATGAAAACCCATCATATTGTCCATCCTCTCCCTCTACCACCTCAGCTACATTTCTCTCTCTTGTACACCATACCTTTGTTAAAACAACTTTTCATCCAAATTTTCCTGATTCTGCCAAAAAAAACTACACTTTCTTCCTATCTAGGCTGGGATTCTTTGAAATCACTTCGGAGTAATTCTTTAATTTCCCATATCCAGTGGGTCATCAATGATCTCCTTCTTCAAAATGTCATCCATTTCTATCCCTTTTTCTTTGTTCTTGAAGCCTAAGCCGCTAGTTATGCTTATATCCCCTCATGCCTGGACCTGACTGCTACACAGTTTTTTTTCATTTGTGTTTACAGTAATTCTTCCTTGCAATAGTCGTAAATACCAATTTTATTGCCCACTTCCCTGTTCAAAAAATTTAGTAACTCCCTGAATCTTAGCACAGCATTTCTACATGTCTTCTGGGTTCAACATAGCAGACACAACCTAACTTCCCATTACTGTATGATAAGCTTGCAGAACTCTAATCAGACTGAAATAACGGTCCTAAAAGTAAACCTATGGTTCTTCCCTCCTTGAATGCTCTTCTAATGTCCCCACTCATTTATTCAGACCCTAGTCATTCTTCAAGGGTCAGTTTAAATTCTATTTTTCATTGAAGTACCTCTTAATAAAATCTTAGGTTCAGAGTAAGTCGAGGTTGATAGACACTGGAGTAAAAATAAGCTAGCTCTGTGAATCATTTGATGTTGTCTTATGATGAGGTGCAGCTTCTGTTTTCTCATTCTATTGTATTCCCCACAACACATAGACTAACGATGGACATGTAAGAGATTGTACAATAAATGCTTCCTGTTGATTGATTATGAAGTTTCTATTTCTTTTTAAGGGAGTAGACATTGAAACTTGGCTGCTTTCCCCTTTGCATTTGTCTGCCAGCATTAAACATTAATAAGGCTATGTATTCCAGTTTTTCAAATAAAACAATTTCTGAAAAAAATAAATCTTCCTAAAGTGTTTTCTCAAATTTTAAATACATTCTGTTGGCTATTTAACAAAGTTGAGACATTTTTTTCCCACTTTGGAAGCTTTCTATACAAAGTGGATTTGTAAATTTTCTTTTAAAATTATAGACTTGTATAGCAATTATGGTTTTGTTGACAATATAAAAAAAACGAACAAGAACGAGGAGTTGAATAGAGAGCCAGTTTTTCTCTACCAAAAATGGAAAAAATAATATTTGGAGAATTTATATTTGTTTGCCTCCTGTGGAAAATTTAGAGAATTATTTTTAAGGTCATATTAGAAACAGTTCCAAGTGAATGCAGTAAAGGCCTCCCTAGTGACACGGAAGGGTTTCCAAATCAATCCCATCAAAAGGAGATCTTACTTAGAAGCTTCAGAACAGACTCTCAAAATACCTCTGTCCTGTGCTTTCCAATACGAATGAAACAAAACAAATTAGAGAGTGAAAGTGGCTCTGGAGAGTTGTTTGCTAAACACTGAAACAACTCAGGATACTGAACTGAAGGAAATTATTATTTTTATCATCAAAGTTTGTTTCAGTAGTGGCTTTGCATGGAAGCATAATTGCTTTAAAAAGTGCTTGTGGGGTCATGGTGAGTGGGCACAGGAGGCCTGGAACCATAAATTAATTCAATCAGCAAAGGGAAAGGCATCCAGCCCATCAACTCCATAGGGATTGTTCATTCATTCATTAACTATGACTATAATTGCTTCATCACGGCCGAAAACAAAAACATCCACTTAAGTTACCAAAGACGGGTATAAATTATTAAAGCCACGTGAAGAGGGGGCTTTGTATATCTTTTAATGAATGACTATATCAACTGAGTTTCCTTGAAGGCACCCCATATTGTACTATCACACTGAAATCAGTGTCGTTTATGGAAGGAATGTATTTTGCTGAAAAGTTGTGATAAACCTCTCTCTCTCACACCAATTATTATTTTGCAAAAACCAAAAAAGCCATGCTCATTATAGGCAGACGTGCTGCCCGCCTTTACGAAAATGAAGCTCTAAAAGAGGCAAAACTAGTAAATGTACAGATGCAACCACATGCAAATTAACTATAAAACTCAATTTCTCTGGTCTTACTCTCTCCCTATTCTTTTTCTCCTTCCATCCATTATCTTTATTTCTTTAAAGACTTTTTGCCTTTCTGTTTGGGAGCTGGAAATTAAAGAGGCAGGCTTGGTTGGTGAGAGACCTTGTGCATTGCTTACCTGAAGCCTGTCATGAGGTGTATGAAACTTGCCTGAGCAAGGGAAGAGATCCATGTGATTTACTATCTCTTGGGAGTTTCCTTAGGTTGTTAGCATTTAGTGATCAAGAGGCCAGGTTAGACAATTTTAAGGACTAAAACTTTTGAAGATTTGCTCTTTCAATTCAACAGCTCCATTTTTCTTGTTGAAAATACATACTTCACATGAAAGTGGAACATGATTTTAAACTTTTAACTCATTTAAAATTTTTCTCTTTTTCTCTCTCTCGAAATAAAAATCATGAAATGGCATGGTAAATTTTTATAAGTAAGCTTTCAAAGGTCATGATGTGAGACATGATTCATAAAGCTTCTAGATAAAGAAAATACACTAAATTTGCAAGTTAAGGAAAATGTGAAAATAATAAAACACTGACTAAACGGAATAATCACGGGAAATCTCAATCCTATGTAATATTAATAGGTAACTTGTATTATGCATTAAAAATGCTTTCACATGGGTTATATCAATTGATCTCTGCTAACCCTTTCAACAAAATTTAATTTGTGATATACCATTGAGCTAAGCGAGGTCTGATTCTTGGAGGAATGGGGCTAGCCAGTTGAAATAAAGGAAAATTGGAGAAGTAAGATATTGTTCCCTATTCCTGAGTCATTGGGGAGATTTTCTTTTCTTCTTTCTTGATATAATTTCCAGAGTTTCATGTCTGGGGACAAAGGGAAATTGTTATTATTCAAGGACAAAATGATTGTGTCTGTAGACAATCCTATCTTATATACAAAAAAGCTAGTAGAACCAATAATTGAGTTTTTCAGTGTATTATAATACTAGTTCAATACGCAAAAAATCAACTGTATTTCTATATATTTGCATCCAACAATTGGCGATTAATATTTTTGAATATTTTTAAAAGCATCAACAATAATACTTAGAGATAAGCTTTTTGGAAAATATAATATATATGTGTGTGTGTATATATATATACACACACTAAAATTTATGAAATATTCATATATACTGTGTTCATGCATTATGGTTATGCTTATATAACCATTTGAAATGTAAATAATTAAAACTTTAAAAGCAATTCTTAGCTGATGGGAAATCCAGAACCAAAGATGGGCCAGATTTGGCCCATGAGCCATTGTTTGCTTACCCCTGTTGTACATACCACAATCAGCATATGAATAATAATACAGTGCTACTGTGTTATTTAATTATTATATATTAGTAAAATGAGCAACTGAAAGAAATTAAGATATGTTTTATATCTGAACACCTACTTTCAAGTATAAGTAACTTAAGCTGAAAATTTCCTCGTATGCTCTTTATACTGAAATTTAATGTCAGTTGAAGTGTAAGAGTATGTTTATTATTGCAATAATAAAATGTTTAATGATGAAAGTGATTAATTTTGTGCACAAAAACAATTACTAGGGGTTTTGCACAATCAATCAGTAAAAGATTGCTAGCTAGGTAACATCTCAAAGCATACATAGCTTTCAAACCAAAAATGTTGATAATATTATAAAATTCAAAGCAGAATGCTAGAGTTTATATTATATCCTATTTCTGATCTTACAGAATTGTGTTTTGTAACTGGACAAGGCTGGTACCAAACCCAAGTTCAGCTGCTTGATAGCCAATACTCAAGAAACAAGTGTTGGTGGAAAAGGAAAAGTTGCTTTACTCAGGAGTCTAGGAACCTGGGATGATGGTGGACAAATGTCCTAAGACCATCTCCAAGTTACCAGTTAGGAGACAAAGGTTTTAAAGGCAGTGTGAGGGAGGGGCCTGCAGCCTGCGTGATCAGCTTGTGTAGAATTCTCGGACTGGTTGGCATCAAGGTGAAATTTTGAGCCTCATCAACCTTCTGGTTTCAACTGGTCTGGGGTCTATTTGCTGGCAGTCAGCAGTTTTCATCTGGTGGGGTGTGCTTCCTATAAAAGCAACTTAGGAATGTGTGTCAGGCCTTTATCTTTCAGGGAGCTGGGAGTTTGATGACTGCTATGTGGCTGGTTTATAGTCTAAATTATTACCAGTTTTCAGGCCCAACAGCTATTTCATATTTCCTAATCATTAACTCTTCAGCCAATAATTTGAGACTCAGAAGGCCTGGGAAACTAAAGCTTTTCTACAAACAAGAGGCAAGTGGAGGACATGGCAGAGGGGGTCTGTCCCTGGAAGACCCCATAGGGTCCTGCTTGGTTATAATACCCCTTTTTCTTTGATACGTCTCTATCTTGAGGAGGGACAGGTATGGAACATGAAAGGGAGTCAAGTTTTGGATAGAGAGGTTAATCGTAAACTTGGCAGAGAACTCAGTTTTAGGACACTTGGTTTCAGTTTTATAACTAATAAAATTAAAAATAATCTGTATATACTGTACTTAATTTGTATTTTTCTTTTCCAATTATACCATGAGTGTTTCCAGCAGGAAAATATTCATTTGGAATTTTCCTATCATTTAAAGATAAATGAAAGCAGTATAATCTAGCTCAAAATTTCATAAGGCGAAAAAAAGCCCTCCAAAATAACATTTAGTGAAAATTTTCATGTTTAGTTATCTTTGATCCAAGAATGATAAGGAATTTAAAGAGTGAAGAAAAATAGTTGCAGGAAAATGAGGTATTCAAAACAATTTTGTTCTCATCAATCAAACTTCAAGACAATAGACTTTACAAGATGTTTTCAGAAGATAATTCCTTATAGTTTTACATGTACAGTGACTAAACTTCAAATAAAACATGTTGAAATAATTTCTATAGCCAACAACCACTTTTAATAAACATGAAGGATTTTTGAGATCTGCTTACGGTATAAATTCTAGGTACAATGTTCCATCTAGAATCTACTGAAAAACTTCTTCCTGAATTATATTGTGCTGTACACCTGAAGATTGGTGATATTAGTAATTTAGCTGTTTGTTTTGTGTACATTGCACAGTTCAGCATATTAAAGTAATAAGAAATCATCTTTAAATCTGACAGCTCTGTGGGTAATGATGAATTAAATCTTGCTTCTGCTTGACTGGTTTGCTGAGAGAGTTCTTGGTCTCAAACGACTAGCAACATAGTGAATTTGCCTGAAGAAATATTTATAGAAGGAAAAATTTTAAAAGTGTTATGCAATTTCATTGACAATTGAACAAAAGTGGTGAAGATTGTGAATGATTACAAGCATATGATGTTTTGTTCCCATCCTAAAGTTGTGTGTTCAGAAAGTAACGATAGCACCATGCAATGGAATGGAATTACAAACCACAAGCAGAAAGATCGTGGGTCCCTTTTTATCATTATTCTTCAGCCAGGAACAAACTATATGACATAAAAAAATTGGGGGACCAGTTTGTTGTGTGTTTATATATGATGTTTATGTACTGCTACTACTACAAGTTAAAAGTCCGCTTGAATCAAAGCAAGCCTTAATAATGTACTTTGCAGACAGCAATATTGACATAGCAGGACTTATAAGAAATAGTTCCTTACAGAGAAAATTTTGTGTTTCCAGAAACCAGTTGAAGAAGTGACCAAATTCAAGTGCTTTGAGAGGACATATACACTTGGATGCTATCTGTTGAAAGATCCTCCCATCATTCTACTCTAGGATAGATGCTGAAATTGTAGAGAGATTAATGAGAGCAGAAAAGCAAATAGAAATTGAGAGATGATTACATTATCTTGAAGGCCAGTTGCTTTGCTCCACTGTCACATTTCTAGATCCAAAATGTGGAATACTTTTTTTTTTTCTCTCAAGGGATTTTGCAGTAGCAGGTGTATGAACAATATTAGAAATAAAAATTTTTATAAGTAAGGGAGGCAGTTTTAACTTTCCTTCTGAAAATATTTACAATGTATTGTCAAGCTTCAATTTATAAGATTATGAAAATATAATTGTGTCATCAACAACCAACAGAATCTTTAAGTATAGGAACTGAAGAGGAGAGTTTAGCTACTTTCTACTAGGGAGGAAGAAAGACTTCAGGGCAATATTTATTTATTTAGACTTTTTTCTGTAAGAAAGAATGATCCCTTCTCCCATGTTAATTTACTCATTCAGTTATTTGTTTATATAGTTGACCTTATTCTTTGGCCATTAGGATTTACTTCATGCTAGCACTGTGCACGACCGTGTCTCCTCCCTTCTTTTTCTCTTCCTCTTTCTCTCTTTCTCTCTCTCATAATACTTACAATACAAGATCAGCATGTAAGTTGTGCTCATTAATAAACTCAGTTTTCAGTTCTAGGAGTTATATTGTAAACTGTTTGGGATTATTTATATAGACAACCGTGTTGTCTGCAAACAGAGACAGTTTTATATCTTCGTTTTGATCTATATGCCTCCTGTTACCTTTTCTTGCTTTGTTGTACTAGCTGTGAAGTTGTAATAGTATAACGTTGATTAGAAATCATGACAGAGGCATCTCTGCCTTATTTCTAAAATTGATAGGAAAGTAGTCTTTCACCATTACATATGGTTCTGGCTGTGGGATTTTTGTAGATACCCATTAAAGATTTTTAAAAATTCCTTTCTGATTTTAGTTTTAAAAGAGCTTTTATCATGAATGGATGTTAAATTTCATCAAAAAAATTTGTTTTGGTTTTTCTTTTGAGATGGTCATGTGTATTTTCTCCTTTACTCTTTCAGTATAATAAATTGTATCAATTGATTTTAAATGTTACTCCAGCCTTGCATTCCTGGAATAAATCCCACTTGATAGCGATGCATTACCTTTGTATATATTGCTGGATCCAATATATTGTTGAGGACTTTTTGAGTCTATATTCATGAAATATATTGGTTTGTAATTTTCTTATATTTTTCTGAGTTTTAATTTTAGTGTAAATGCATCTTCATAAATTGAATTAGACAGTATTCTCTACCTTTGTATTTTATGCAATAAGTTGTATAGAAATGACAATTCTTTTTTTTTTAACATCTTTATTGGGGTATAATTGCTTTACAATGGTGTGTTAGTTTCTGCTTTATAACAAAGTGAATCAGTTAAACATATACATATGTTCCCACATCTCTTCCCTCTTGCATCTCCCTCCCTCCCACCCTCCCTATCCCACCCCTCCAGGCGGTCACAAAGCACCGAGCTGATCTCCCTGTGCTGTGCAGCTGCTTCCCGCTAGCTATCTACCTTATGTTTGGTAGTGTATATATGTCCATGCCTCTCTCTCGCTTTGTCACAGCTCACCCTTCCCCCTCCCCATATCCTCAAGTCCGTTCTCCAGTAGGTCTGTGTCTTTATTCCTGTCTTACCCCTAGGTTCTTCATGACATTTTTTTTTCTTAAATTCCATATATATGTGTTAGCATCTTCATAAATTGAATTAGACAGTATTCTCTACCTTTGTATTTTATGCAATAAGTTGTATAGAAATGATAATTCTTAATTAAATGTTTGACAGAATTCATCAGTAAAACCATGTTGACCTGGAGTTGTGTGTGTGTGTGTTTTATTTGGAAAGTTTTTAACTTTGAATTTAATTTCTCTAATAGATATAGGACTATTCAAGTTATCTATTTCTAAGTCAGTGATAGACATTGGGTAGTTTGTATCTGTCAAGGAATTGTTCCATTTGTTCTAAGTTGTGGAATATTGGGCACTGTATTGTTTGTACTGTTGTCTTATTATTTCTTTAATGGCTAAGGGGTCTGTAGAGACATTCTATTGCTGTTGGGTAAAATGCTCTATAAATAGCAGTTAGGTCCAATTGATTGATAATGTTCAGGTCTTCTGTATTCTTTTTAAATTTTTTTTAAAATTGAGGTTAGTTGATGTACAACATAGTGTTTCACAATGATTAAAGGTTATATTCCATTTATAGTTATTATAAAATATAGGCTATATCTCCTGTGCTGTACAATATGTCCTTGTAGTTTACATATTTTATACATAGTAGTTTGTACTTCTTAATCCCTTCCCCCTATTTTGCACCTCCCCCCATCTCTCTCCCTACTGGTAACTACTAATTTGTTCTCTATATCTATGAATCTGTTTCTTTTTTGTTATATTCACTAGTTTGTTTTATTTTTTAGATTCCATATATTTGTGATATTGTACAATATTTGCTTTTCTCTGTCTGACTTATTTCACTTAGCATAATACCCTCCCAGTCCATACATATTGGCCCAATTTGCAAAATGACATTATTGTTTATGGCTGAGTAATATTCCATTGTATGTATATACCACATTTTCTTTATCCATCCATCTGTTGATGGACACTTAGGTTGCTTTAATATCTTGGCAATTCAAGATAATGGTGCTATGAATATTGGGGTATATGTATCTTTTCTAATTAGTGTTTTCATTTTCTTCTGATATATTTCCAGGAGTGGAAGCACTGGGTCATATAGTAGTTCTATTTTTAGTTTTTTGAGCAATCCGCATACTGTTTTCCATAGTAACTGCACCAAATTACATTCCCACCAGCAGTATACAAGGGTTGCCTTTTCTCCACATCCTCACCAACATTTTGATGATGGCCATTCTGACTGGTGTGAGGTGATACCTCCTTGTAGTTTTGATTTGCATTTCTCTAATAATTAGTGACATTGAGCATCTTTTCATGTGCCTTTTGGCCATCTGTATGTCTTCTCTAGAGAAATACCTATTTAGATCTTCTGCCCATTTTTGGATTGGGTTGTTTGTTTTTTTGATATTGAGCTGTCTGGGCTGTTTGTATATTTTGGAGATTAATCCCTTGTCAGTTGCATTGTTTGCAAGTATTTTCTCCTATTCTGTAGGTTGTCTTTTTGTTTATGCTTTCCTTTGCTGTGCAAAAGCTTTTAAGTTTAATTAGGTCCCATTTGTTTATTATATTTTTACTTCCATTACTCTAGGAGTTGGATCCAAAAAGATATTGATGTGATTTATGTCAAAGAGTGTCCTGCCTATGTTTTCCTCTAAGAGTTTTATCAGATTTTCTATGTATAGTATCATGTCATCTGCAAACAGTGACAGTTTTACTTCTTCCTTTCCAATTTGGATTCCTTTTATTTCTGTTTCTTGTCTGATTACTGTGGCTAGGACTTCCATTACTATGTTGAATAAAAGTGGCAAGAATGGGTATCCTTGTCTTGTTCCTGATCTTACAAGAAATGCTTTCAGATTTTCATCATTGAGTATGATAATGTTATCTGTGGTTTTGTCATATATGGCCTTTATTATGCTGAAGTATGCGCACTTTCTGAAGAGTTTTTGCCGTAAATGGATGTTGAAGTTTGTAAAATAAAGATTTTCCTGGATCTGTGAGATGATCAAATGGGTTTTTTCTTCAATTTGTTAATGTGATGTATCATATTGATGGATTTGAGGATATTGAACGGTCCTTGTATCCCTGGAATATATCTCACTTGATTATAGTGTATGATCCTTTACATGTATAGCTGGATTCAGTTTGCTAATATTTTGTTGAGGATTTTTGCATCTATGTTCATCAGTGATATTGGCCTATAATTTTCTTTTTATGTGATATCTTTGTCTGGTTTTGGTACCAGGGTGATGCTGACCTCATAAAATGAGTTTGGAAGTGTTCCTTCCTTTGCAATTTTTTGGAATAGTTTCAGAAGTATAGGTGTTAAGTCTTCTAAATATTTGGTAGAATTCACCTGTGAAGCCATCTGGTTCTGGACTTTTGTTTGTTGGGAGTTTTAAAATTACTGGTTCAATTTCAGTGCTGGTAATTAGTCTGTTCATATTTTCTGTTTCTTCCTGGTTCTGTCTTGGAAGATTGTACCTTTCTAAGAATTTGTCCATTTCTTCTAGGTTGTCCATTTTATTGGTGTATTGTTACTTGCAGTAGTCTCTTTTGTATTTCTGTGGTGTTGGTTGTAACTTCTTTTTCATTTCTAATTTTATTGATTTGAGCTCTCTCCCTTTTTTTCTTGATGAGTCTGGCTAAAGGTTTATCAATTTTGTTTATCTTTTCAAGGAACCAGCTTGTAGTTTCATTGATCTTTTCTATTGTTTTTTTTAAATCTCTCTTATTTATTTCTGCTTTAATCTTTTTGATTTCTTTCCTTCTACTAACTTTGGGTTCTGTTTGTTCTTCTTTCTCCAGTTGCTTTAGGCATAAGGTTAGGTTGTTTATTTGAGATTTTTCTTATTTCCCGAGGTAAGCTTGTATCACTGTAAACTGTATGTTATTTGTTCCTTTTCCCTTGCTTCTTTTATTATTCTCTCTTTATCTTTAATTTTTGTCACTTTAGTTACAGTATGTCTTGGTGTGTTCCTCCTTGGGTTAATCCTGTATGGGACTCTCTGCACTTACTGGCCTTGGATGTCTGTTTCCTTTGCCAGGTTAGGGAAGTTTTCAGCGTTTATACCTTCACATATGTTCTTAGGCCCTCTCTCTCTCTCTTTTCTCCTCCTGGGACCCCTATAATGCGAATATTAGTGCACTTCATGTTGTCCCAGAGGTTTCTTAAACTGTCCTCATTTCTTTTCATTACTTTTTCTGTTCAGATTCAGTGATTTCTGCTACTTTGTCTTCCAGCTTGCTGATTCATTCCTTTGCATTTTTAGTCTACTGTTGGTTCTTCCTAGAGAATTTTTCATTTCAGTTTTTGTACTATTCATCTGTTTGGTCGTTTTTTATATTTTCTAACTCTTTGTTAAAAAATTCTGATTTCTCACTCTGTGCATCAATTATTCTCCTGAGTTCTTTGATCATCTTTATGATCACTACCCTGAACTCTTTCTTGGGTAGATTACCTGTCTCTACTTCACTTAGTTCTTTTTCTGAGGTTTTATCTTGTTCCTTCATCTGGAACATGTTTCTCTGTCACCTCATTTTGCCTAAGATGCTGTTTTCATTTTTATGTATCTGGGAGGTTGGTTACATTTCCTGACCTAGGAGAAGTGGCCTTTTGTAGTAGACATGCTGTGCATCCCAGCAGTGCACTCCCCTCTTGTCATTCATGCTATATGCTCTAGTCGTCCCTGCTGTGAGGGCTTTGTGAGTCCTTCTGTTGTGGCAGGGTAACTATGTGGGCAGCCTTGTAGGCTTGGTTGGTCCCCAGTCTGGTTAATTGCCAGAACCTGCCTTGTGCAGTGGCTACCAGCCGCTGGTTGGTGGGACTGGATCATTAGTCAGCTGACTGTGGAACGCCAGGGGACCCCAGGGCTAGAGCTGGCTCACTGGTCAGCGGAGTCAGGGACCCAAAGACTCTGGAGCTGTTGCTCACCTACTGGTGGGTGAATCTAGATCCTGGGGTTAGTGCCAGCCTACTGGCAGGCAGAGCTGGGTCCTGGAGTCTGGTTGCAGGACTCAGGGGTACTAAAGCTGGTGTTGAATTGCTGGTGGAGGAGGCCAGTTCCTGACACCCTTGGTTACGGGGTAAAGGGTGTCCCAGTTCTTGTGTTGGCCTCCTAGTGGGCAGAGCCAGGGTCCAGCTGGTCTCAGGGCAGGGCCTGGTCTGCTGGTGGGCAGGCCAGGTCCACTGGCTGTAGGATTGTGGTTTTCTTGCATTTGTTGTCTGTCCCCTGGTGGGTGAGGCTGGACCAGAGTCTACAGAAGGCTCCCTGTAGGGCAGGGTCAGAGCCCAGGGGATTCTGGGGCTGGTACCTGCCCACCAGTTGTTGGAGATGGGTCCTGGGCTTTCTTGTGGGCAAGGCTGTGTCTAAATGTGGGATCTTAAGGTAGCCTGTCTGCTGATTGGTGGGGCTGTGTCCCAGCCCATTTAGTTCTTTGGCCTGAGGCATCCCAGTACTGGCACCTACAGTCTGTTGGACCAGAGGAGGGCTGGGTCCTGGGGCTAAAGAGCTAGAGGAAGGATTCTACAGTGGTGCATGCTAGTACCAGTGTCCATATGGTAGAAGGAGTGCCCCAGAACAACTGCTGCCAGTCGCCATGTCCTTGAGGTGAGCTGTAGTTACCTTCTTCCTCTCTTGGAGACTCTCCAAGATCAAGCAGGTAGGTCTGACACAGGCATCTATCAAATTATTGCCGTTGACCTGGGTCCCAGAGCATGTGAGGTTTTGCGTGCACCCTTTAAGAGTGAAGTTTCGATTTCCCCCAGCCCTCTGAGACTCCCAAAATTAAGCCTCAGTGGCTTCAAAGTCATATGCTCTAGGGGGCTCATGTTCTTGGTGCAGGACCCCTTGACTGGGGAGCCTGACATAGGGCTTATACCTCTCACTCCTTTGGGAGAACCTCTGCAGTGTAATTATTCTCCAGTTTGAGAGTCACCCACCTGGAAGTATGGGACTTGACTCTATTGTGAATCTGCCCTTCCTGCCCATCTTATTGTGGTTCCTTCCTTATGCATTTAATTGTAGAAGATCTTTCTACAGATCTGTAGATACTACAGAATCTACAGGTAGATTCTGGTCTTTTTCCATTGATGGTTGTTCTGCAAATAGTTGTGATTTTGGTGTGTTGGTGATAGGAGGGGAGCTCAGGGTCTTTTTACTACACCATCTTGTCCCTTCATCCCATGCATCTTCTGTGTTCTTATTTATTTTCCGTCTACTTGTAATAAATACTGGGAGAGGTGTCTTGTTTATAACTGAAATTGTGGATTTCTCTGTTTCTCATTTCAGTTCTGTCATATTTTGCCTCAGATATTTGAAGCTCCATTATTAGGTGTGTACACATGTAGGAGTCATGTCTTTTTTTTTACATCTTTATTGGAGTATAATTGCTTTACAATGGTGTGTTAGTTTCTGCTTTATAACAAAGTGAATCAGTTATACATATACATATGTTTCCATATCTCTTCCCTCTTGCGTCTCCCTCCCTCCCACCCTCCCTATCCCACCCCTCTAGGTGGTCACAAAGCACCGAGCTGATCTCCCTGTGCTATGCAGCTGCTTCCCACTAGCTAGCTATTTTACGTTTGGTAGAGTATATATGTCCATGCCACTCTCTCACTTTGTCACAGCTTACCCTTCCCCCTCCCCATATGCTCAAGTCCATTCTCTAGTAGGTCTGTGCCTTATTCCTGTCTTACCCCTAGGTTCCTCATGACATTTTTCTTCTTAAATTCCACATATATGTGTTAGCATACGGTATTTGTCTTTCTCTTTCTCACTTACTTCACTCTGTATAACAGACTCTAGGTCAACCACCTCATTACAAATACCTCAATTTTGTTTCTTTTTTTATGGCTGAGTAATATTCCATTGTATATAAGTGCCACATCTTCTTTACCCATTCATCCGATGACGGGCACTTAGGTTGTTTCCATCTCCGGGCTATTGGAAATAGAGCTGCAATGAACATTTTGGTACATGACTCTTTTTGAATTATGGTTTTCTCAGGGTATATGCCCAGTAGTGGGATTGCTGGGTCATATGGTAGTTCTATTTGTAGATTTTTAAGGAACCTCCATACTGTTCTCCAGAGTGGCTGAACCAATTCACATTCCCACCAGCAGTGCAAGAGTCTGCCCTTTTCTCCACACCCTCTCCAGCATTTATTGTTTCTAGATTTTTTGATGATGGCCATTCTGACTGGTGTGAGATGATATCTATTGTAGTTTTGATTTGCATTTCTCTAATGATTAATGATGTTGAGCCTTCTTTCATGCGTTTGTTGGCAGTCTGTATATCTTCTTTGGAGAAACGTCTATTTAGGTCTTCTGCCTATTTTTGGATTGGGTTGTTTGTTTTTTTGTTATTGAGCTGCTTATAAATTTTGGAGATTAATCCTTGTTAGTTGCTTCATTTGCAAATATTTTCTCCGATTCTGAGGGTTGTCTTTTGGTCTTGTTTATGGTTTCCTTTGCTGTGCAAAAGCTTTGAAGTTTCATTAGGTCCCATTTGTTTATTTTTGTTTTTATTGCCATTTCTCTAGGAGGTGGGTCAAAAAGGATCTTGCTGTGATTTATGTCATAGAGTGTTCTGCCTATGTTTTCCTCTAAGAATTTGATAGTGTCTGGCCTTACATTTAGGTCTTTAGTCCATTTTGAGTTTATTTTTGTATACGGTGTTAGGGAGTGTTCTAATTTCATTCTTTTACATGTAGTTGTCCAGTTTTCCAGCATCATTTACTGAAGAGGCTGACCTTTCTCCACTGTACATTCCTGCCTCCTTTATCAAAGATAAGGTGACCATAAGTGCGTGGGTTTATCTCTGGGCTTTCTATCCTGTTCCATTGATCTAACTTTCTGTTTTTGTGCCAGTACCATACTGTCTTGACTACTGTAGCTTTGTAGTATAGTCTGAAGTCAGGGAGCCTGATTCCTCCAGCTCCGTTTTTCGTTCTCAAGATTGCTTTGGTTATTCGGCATCTTTTGTGTTTCCATACAAACTGAAATTTTTTGTTCTAGTTCTGTGAAAAATGCCAGTGGTAGTTTGATAGGGATTGCATTGAATCTGTAGATTGCTTTGGGTAGTAGAGTCATTTTCACAATGTTGATTCTTCTAATCCAAGAACATGGTATAGCTCTCCATCTATTTGTATCATCTTTAATTTCTTTCATCAGTGTCTTATAATTTTCTGCATACAGGTCTTTTGTCTCCTTAGGTAGGTTTTTTCCTAGGTATTTTATTCTTTTTGTTGCAATGGTAAATGGGAGTGTTTTCTTGATTTCACTTTCAGATTTTTCATCCTTAGTGTATAGGAATGCCACAGATTTCTGTGCATTAATTTTGTATCCTGCTACTTTACCAAATTCATTGATTAGCTCTAGTAGTTTTCTGGTAGCATCTTTAGGATTCTCTATGTATAGTATCATGTCATCTGCAAACAGTGACAGCTTTACTTCTTTTCCAGTTTGGATTCCTTTTATTTCCTTTTCTTCTCTGATTGCTGTGGCGAAAACTTCCAAAGCTATGTTGAATAAGAGTGGTGAGACTGGGCAACCTTGTCTTGTTCCTGATCTTTGTGGAAATGCTTTCAGTTTTTCACCATTGAGGACGATGTTGGCTGTGGGTTTCTCATATATGGCCTTTGTTACGTTGAGGAAAATTCCCTCTATGCCTACTTTCTGCAGGGTTTTTATCATAAATGGGTGTTGAATTTTGTTGAAAGCTTTCTCTGCATCTATTGAGATAATCATATGGTTTTTCTCCTTCAATTTGTTAATGTGGTGTATCACGTTGATTGATTTGCATATATCGAAGAATCCTTGCATTCCTGGAATAAACCCCACTTGATCATCGCGTATGATCCTTTTAATGTGCTGTTGGACTATGTTTGCTAGTATTTTGTTGAGGATTTTTGCATCTGTGTTCATCAGTGATATTGGCATGTTGTTTTCTTTCTTTCTGACATCCTTGTCTGGTTTTGGTATCAAGGTGATGGTGGCCTCGTAGAATGAGTTTGGGAGTGTTCCTCCCTCTGCTATATTTTGGAAGAGTTTGAGGAGGATAGGTGTTAGCTCTTCTCTAAATGTTTGATAGAATTCGCCTGTGAAGCCATCTGGTCCTGGGCTTTTGTTTGTTGGAAGAGTTTTAATCACAGTGTCAATTTCAGTGCTTGTGATTTGTCTGTTCATATTTTCTATTTCTTCCTGATTCAGTCTTGGCAGGTGGTGCATTTCTAAGAACTTGTCCATTTCTTCCAGGTTGTGCATTTTAATGGCATAGCGTTGCTTGTAGTAATCTCTCATGATCCTTTGTATTTCTGCAGTGCCAGTTGTTACTTCTCCTTTTACATTTCTAATTCTATTGATTTGAGTCTTCTCCCTTTTTTTCTTGATGAGTCTGGCTAATGGTTTCTCAATTTTATTTATCTTCTCACAGAACCAGCTTTCAGTTTTATTGATCTTTGCTATTGTTTCCTTCATTTCTTTTTCATTTATTTCTGATCTGATTTTTATGATTTCTTTCCTTCTGCTAACTTTAGTGTTTTTTTGTTCTTCTTTCTCTAATTGCTTTAGGTGCAAGGTTAGGTTGTTTATTCGAGATGTTTCCTGTGTCTTAAGGTAGGATTGTATTGCTATAAACTTCCCTCTTAGAACTGGTTACGCTGCATCCCATAGTTTTTGGATCATCGTGTCTCCATTGTCATTTGTTTCTAGGTATTTTTTTATTTCCTCTTTTATTTCTTCAGTGATCACTTCGTTATTAAATAGTGTATTGTTTCGCGTCCATGTGTTTGCATTTTTTACAGATCTTTTCCTATAATTGATACCTAGTCTCATAGTGTTGTGGTCAGAAAAGATACTTGATACAATTTCAATTTTCTTAAATGTACCAAGGCTTGATTTGTGACCCAAGATATGATCTATCCTGGAGAATGTTCCATGAGCACTTGAGAAAAATGTGTATTCTGTTGTTTTTGGATGGAATGTCCTATAAATATCAATTAAGTCCATCTTGTTTAATGTATCATTTAAAGCTTGTGTTTCCTTATTTATTTTCATTTTGGATGATCTGTCCATTGGTGAAAGTGGGGTGTTAAAGTCCCCTACTATGAATGTGTTACTGTCGATTTCCCCTTTTATGGCTGTTAGCATTTGCCTTATGTACTGAGGTGCTCCTATGTTGGGTGCATAAATATTTACAATTGTTATATCTTCTTCTTGGATCGATCCCTTGATCATTATGTAGTGTCCTTCTCTGTCTCTTCTAATAGTCTTTATTTTAAAGTCTATTTTGTCTGATATGAGAATTGCTACTCCAGCTTTCTTTTGGTTTCCATTTGCATGGAATATCTTTTTCCATCCCCTTACTTTCAGTCTGTATGTGTCTGTAGGTCTGAAGTGGGTCTTTTGTAGACAGTATATATATGGGTCTTGTTTTTTTGTCCATTCAGCCAATCTGTGTATTTTGGTGGGAGCATTTAATCCATTTACATTTAAGGTAATTATTGATATGTATGGTCCTATTACCATTTTCTTTATTGTTTTGGGTTTGTTATTGTAGGTCTTTTCCTCCTCTTGTGTTTCCTACCTAGAGAAGTTGCTTTAGCATTTGTTGTAAAGCTGATTTGGTGGTGCTGAACTCTCTCAGCTTTGCTTGTCTGTAAAGGTTTTAATTTCTCCAAATCTGAATGAGATCCTTGCTGAATAGAGTACTCTTGGTTGCAGGTTTTTTTCCTTCATCACTTTAAATATGTCCTGCCACTCCCTTCTGGCTTGCAGAGTTTCTGCCGAAAGATCAGCTGTTAACCTTATGGGGGATTCCATTGTGTGTTATTTGTTGTTTTTCCCTTGCTGCTTTTAATATGTTTTCTTTGTATTTAATTTTTGACAGTTTGATTAATATGTGTGTTGGCATGTTTCTCCTTGGATTTATCCTGTATGGGACTCTCTGTGCTTCCTGGACTTCATTAACTATTTCTTTTCCCATATTAGGGAGGTTTTCAACTATAATCTCTTCAAATATTTTCTCAGTCCCTTTCTTTTACTCTTCTTCTTCTGGAACCCCTATAATTTGAATGTTGCTGCGTTTAATGTTGTCTCGGAGGTCTCTGAGACTGTCCTCAGTTCTTTTGATTCTTTTTTCTGTTCTGCAGTAGTTATTTCCACTATTTTATCTTCCAGGTCACTTATCCATTCTTCTGCCTCCGTTATTTTGCTATTGATCCCATCTAGAGTATATTTAATTTCATTTATTGTGTTGTTCATCATTGCTTGTTTCCTGTTTAGTTTTTCTAGGTCCTTGTTAAATGTTTCTTGCATTTTGTCTATCCTGTTTCCAAGATTTTGGATCATCTTTACTATCATCATTATTCTGAATTATTTTTCAGGTAGACTGCCTATTTCCTCTTCATTTGTTAGGTCTGGTGGGTTTTTATCTTGCTCCTTCATCTGCTGTGTGTTTTTCTGTCTTCTCATTTTGCTTATCTTACTGTGTTTGGGGTCTCCTTTTTGCAGGATGCAGGTTCATAGTTCCCGTTGTTTTTGGTGTCTGTCCCCAATGGCTAAATTTGGTTCTGTGGGTTGTATCGGCTTCCTGGTGGAGGGGAGTAGTGCCTGTGTTCTGGTGGATAAGGCTGGATCTTGTCTTTCTGGTGGGCAGGTCCACGTCTGGTGGTGTGTTTTGGGGTGTCTGTGGACTTATTATGATTTTAGGCAGCCTCTCTTCTAATGGGTGGGGTTGTGTTCGTGTCTTGCTAGTTGTTTGGCATAGGGTGTCCAGCACTGTAGCTTGCTGGTCGTTGAGTGAAGCTGGGTGCTGGTGTTGAGATGGAGATCTCTGGGAGATTTTCGCCATTTGTTATTATGTGGAGCTGGGAGGTCTCTTGTGGACCAGGGTCCTGAAGTTGGCTCTCCCACCTCAGAGGCACAGCACTGACTCCTGGCTGCAGCACCAAGAGCCTTTCATCCACACGGCTCAGAATAAAAGGGAGAAAAAGAAGAAAGAAAGGAAGAAAGGAAGGAAGGAAGGAAGGAAGGAGGAAAAAAGGGAGGGAGGGACGGAGGGAGGGAGGAATGAATGAAAGAAAGAAGAAAGAAAGAAAGAAGATAAAATAAAGATAAAATAAAATAGTAAAATAAAAAATAATTAAGAAAAAAAATTTTTTTAAAGAAAAAAGAAAGGACGGATAGAACCCTAGGACAAACGGTGGAAGCAAAGCTATATAGACAAAATCTCACACAGAAGCATACACACTCACAAAAAGAGGAAAAGGGGAAAAAATCATAAATCTTGCTCTCAAAGTCCACCTCCTCAATTTGGGATGATTCGTTGTCTCTTCTTGTATTCCACAGATGCAGGGTATATCAGGTTGATTGTGGAGCTTTAATCCACTGCTTCTGAGGCTGCTGGGAGAGATTTCCCTTTCTCTTCTTTGTTCTCACAGCTCCTGGGGCTCAGCTTTGGATTTGGCCCCGCCTCTGCGTGTAGGTTGTCTTCGCTCAGGCAGGAGGGGGTTAAAGGAGCAGCTGACTCGGGGGCTCTGGCTCACTCAGGCCGGGGGGGAGGGAGGGGTGCGGATGCGGGGCGAGCCTGCGGCGGCAGAGGCCGCCATGCTGTTGCACCAGCCTGAGGCGCGCCGTGCGTTCTCCCGGGGAAGTTGTCCCTGGATCCCGGGACCCTGGCAGTGGCGGGCTGCACAGGCTCCCGGGAAGGGGGCTGTGGAGACTGACCTGTGCTCGCACACAGGCTTCTTGGTGGCGGCAGTAGCAGCCTTAGCGTCTAATGCCCGTCTCTGTGGTCCGCGCTTTTACCCGCGGCTCGCGCCCGTCTCTGGGGCTCCTTTAAGCAGCGCTCTTAATCCCCTCTCCTCGCGCACCAGGCAACAAAGAGGGAAGAAAAAGTCTCTTGCCTCTTCGGCAGGTGCAGACTTTTCCCCGGACTCCCTGCCAGCTAGCCGTGGTGCACTAAACCCCTGCAGGCTGTGTTCACGCCGCCAACCCCAGTCCTCTCCCTGCTCTCTGACAGAAGCCCGAGCCTCAGCTCCCAGGCCCTCCCGCCCCGGCGGGTGAGCAGACAAGCCTCTCGGGCTGGTGAGTGCCGGTCGGCACTGATCCTCCGTGTGGGAATCTCTCCGCTTTGTCCTCCGCACCCCTGTTGCTGTGCTCTCCTCCGCGGCTCCGAAGCTCCCCCCCTCCGCCACCCGCAGTCTCCGCTCGTGAAGGGGCTTCCTAGTGTGTTGGAAACCTTTCCTCCTTCACAGTTCCTTCCCACTGGTGCAGGTCCCGTCCCTATCCTTTTGTCTCTGTTTATTCTTTTTTCTTTTGCCCTACCCAGGTACGTGGGGAGTTTCTTGCCTTTTGGGAGGTCTGAGGTCTTCTGCCAGCGTTCAGTAGGTGTTATGTAGGAGTTGTTCCACGTGTAGATGTATTTCTGGTGTATCTGTGGGGAGGAAGGTGATCTCCGCGTCTTACTCTTCCGCCATCTTCCCCTCGTCCTCTCCTTTAAACAAATGTTGAATAAATATTAGTGTCATGATCTAACATGTGCATTAGAAATATATTGGGAGTCACGTACAGTTCTTTTCTTTGGGGAGCAAACTATCAAGGTTACAACAATCCATGCCAACTTTCTCTAAGTAGTCTAATACAGAATTGGGCCCTTAGTAATTAAAGAGCTACAAGTTTTTGAGTGCTTTCTGTGCACCAAGGTCTTTACATATCAGTTATTTCTGAACAGTACTATGAAATATAACTTATCATCCTTGTGTTGAGAGGAGGAAATTTAAATTAGGGGGGTTAAGTAACATACCCAATATTTCATAGTTTAAAGTCTGTTAAACCTAGGCTTTAGACTCTGCTCAGCTTGCCCTCAAAGAATATGCCTTTAATATAATACTGCCTATTAGATGTTGTTTCATTATCTCAGATTTTGTTTTCATAATAGTTTTAAAGATCAAGCATAATTCACCTTGTCCATAATTGGGAGTTCGGGTGTATGTTTAGAGAGAGAGAAAAATGGAGATGGGAAAGGAATGGTTACTGCCAAGTTCTTTCATATTTATTTTCTCATTTGATCATGACCACAGTCCTGCTTCTACTAGGAACTTTGTCTTATTCACTTCTACTAACCCCATTATTTAGAATGCAATGCATATTTGTTGAAAGGGTAAATTAATGAGAAAGTTATCTAGGAAGATAAATATCATTATTTTCATTTTGCAGCTGAGAAAAATGAGGTTTAGAGAAGTTAAAAATTTGCCTAATCATACTGCTAATAAGTGGCAGAACAGGAATTTTGACTCAGAGCTCTTAGAGGCCAACATTTTGCTGATTAATCATTATATAATAGCCCTTTTTCCCAAAGCACCATTGCTTTAGAGACTTCAGATTGACATTGATTTTACAACAAACGAAAAATGAAGTGACATTTTAAATGCTTTCCCCTGTATCGGTCTAAACAGTGCTACTCAAAGTGCCTGACGGAACTGATTGTTTCCCAGTTCTCACTGAGATAAGGAGTTTTGGCCAGATGGAAATTATCTGCATCACCAAGTACTCTGTTTTGTACAGCTGACATTTTTCCATAACTAGACTTTCTTTATTAAGGAATCATCGTGTTGATTCATCTTCTGGTACAAGCTCCTTATCTCATTGCTATGGACCAGGGACAAGGGTTCAAAGGCAGTCACAGATCCTGGCTCATATTTTGAGCTGTGTTGAATCATAGGACCCATCGTCAACCCGCTGAACCAGAATCTGGAGGTAATCTGCATGTGCATAAAATTTTGAAAGGTGCTTCCAAAGAGGACATTTTCAAATGCACTTTTACATAAACATCAGGCAAAGGCTACCAGAAGATTTTTGGATCCTTTTTGACATCCCACATTTGGATACAATCTTTGAAGATGTCCAATAAATGATTACACATGAATGATGTTTTAAAATATAAAAAAAATTTAAAAAAATAAAAGAATTTCGTATACACAAATTCTTTTGCTTCTCAAAGTGATCCTGTGTTATCATGTCTGTCATACATATGAGGTAATTTAGGCTTAGGAGATTAAGAACTTGCCCTGAACCATAAGCTAGAAACTGTGCAGTCAGAACTTATTCTCAGCTTTCCAGGGCCCATCTTTCCAATTAATTCCTTTGTGATTTTCTTGTCTTCTCTTCCGTTACGAATGAGAGAGATTCACCACAGTAGACATCCAGTATGAGTATGTTTAGGAGGAAATAATAGATTTCACTTCACATGCCCTGTGAAATATTTATACAATTTTTTATTGCCATACTTTGAATTATACACAATTGTTTTATATATATTCAATTTGTGAGGCAATCAGTAGAAGTGCTATAATTCTCCAAACTTCAAAGTCTAACCTTCACTCAAGGGACATAAAAAACTATGAGCTCAATTATGTTGCAAATGAACATCTTGCAACATATAAACAGCCCAAAGCACATTACATCAGAATGCTCTAATAGAAAATAATTAAAACAAGGAATAAACTGTCACAAGTACCAAAATGTACCCAAGAGCCAATTAAAAGGATGTAAATGAGATGCCCCTGAGAGAAATGTGCTGACTTGGGCACTTGCAGGTCATTTTCCTGGACGGTGAAGTCTATAAAGAAGGTAAAATTTGAATGAGAAATTGGTTTAGGATTCACAGTACTGAAGGCTATTTGCTGACATCTGTTCCCATGTCTCAGTTTTTTAAAAATATTTTATGTCATCTGTTTCTCATTCTGTGTATGAAATGAAAACAAACACCAGTATGTCAAAGGATGTCACTTATTATCTAGTAATGCAGTTCTGCATATGAAAGGCAGTTGTGAGGACATTAAATGGGCACTTTCTCATTCTTGTCATTCATCACAAATGTTCACAGTGAAATCAGAGAGCATGCGGGAAAGAATAAAAAGCCCAAACTGTCATAGATGTTCCCCAAATAAGAAAATCCTAACATTATGCTGTGGCAATTATACATATTTTTGAGAGCACCCTTGACAAACTGAATCTTACAGGTGCATCTGAGTACACATTTGACTGAGTTAGAGCTGCCATTCCCCACTAACTAGAAACACTGTGGAATTAGGACACAACAGCCACAGAAATGCAATGAACACCGGTGACATCACCCAGTGAATGAATTATCAGAATTACCCTATGCAAACTGATAGTCATACATTGTGGTTACTCTTTGTCCCAGGTGATCCAAAGCATATAGCCAGGCTCAGATAGGTTTTTGTGTGGTTGGTGGCAGTGTTGGGTGGGTTAGATTGCATTCCCTGAGTATTACTCCTGTTGTCACTGAAGTCCTGGGAGAAGTTGCAGTGTTGAAAAATAGAGTGCTATGCAAAAGCTTGCATCTTCCTTGTTTGCTATACTGATAATGACGGCAGGAGGTAAGTGTTTCAGATGAGAGGCATCTTATATGTATGTGGCGATGATTGGCAGCCCTAATAGCCAAAATAATAGAAAATACTATTGATATTTATTTTGTTCCATGAAATGTATAAGAAGATTTACTTAAATTATTATTAATATCACATACAAAGCTTTAAAGTAGGTATTATTTTAGAGATAAGGATGAAATACTGTTTGTAGTATCTACCTATAAATAGAAGAACTAAGATTTGAGCTGCTGGGAGAGTAGTTGATCTCAAGGTCCAGGTAACTTCTTAATTACTTTATATTTCTCTCTCTTCTATATGAAGACATGCTCCTGGCAAAGTAATGAACATATATTGAGTCACTTTTCTAGATTTCTTTGTTGAATCATCTTTGACTTTCCCAAGTGGATTTGGGACTCATTAGCCAAAGTTAAGGTACAGATTGTAGGCACAGAAGGGAGCAAAGTAAATAAACTCATGCAGGGACTGAACTGAAAACCTTTGCATGGTTCTTGCTCAGCTCCCCCCTGAGCTTCCCGTTTAGCACTTTTCAAAGGCTGGCACCCTGGATGACTGCTCCTTTTTCTCCCATTCAGCGTTCTCACTGGAACTATTGTTGGACTCGCAAGTCAGTTAATCTGGTCGATTCTTTTCCCACCAACTATAAAAATAAAAGAGTGACATCGATTTCCTTTGAGGGTAATTAGGAGAAATGAATTTGAAATTAAGAACAAATTGTATTCCCTACAAGAACTTCTGAGCAAAAATAGAAATAGAGCAATTTCCTTAAATTTTATGAAGGAAGAACATCTATATGCTGTGAATAATTAACACTTGTTCTGCCTTGGAGTTTTGTTCGGTGGCTTATAGACATAGTATTCACATAACCGGAATCCCCAGGTAGAACTACATTTCTTAATCCTTTTTATCAGACAGGATGGATCCTGTAAAATTGATACAGGTAATCTTTTTTGTTCAGGTATGTCATCATTCGGTAAATATGCTGTAAAGACTTCTATCCAGTCTGTCTGCCATTCAATATGCAATTAGTTGCCTTATACACCAACCACATCTATATAATTTGATATTCTAAGGACAGTTTATATTTATTGTCACTATGTTTACGTTATTGTCATTAACTAGTTTTCTCTCTCAAATATATATATTCAATATATATCAGAATATATAGAAGATATAGATAGAGAATATATAGAATATATATGTATTACTTCTTATAAAATAAAATACTGACTATGAAAAAACTCAGCCTACTACAGAAGTATTTTACATACTGGCAGAGTGTGTGAAAGGAACAAAAGGCCAATTTGATATCCATCAATTTCAGTAAAAATCTATCAGGTCCAAATACTAAATAGTAACAGTAGTAAAAATTGAGCTAGTGTGGAAGTAATTTTTCCTGATACAAACATGATTTCAAAGAACTGTCTCATACTTACAATCCCAAATTACTCTGAGCTACTTTATTTTGGGCAACTAAGCCAATTAGAAACTTGCAATAAAAAATTCATATGTATATATTTTTTAAAATTTCTTTTTATTGAGGTAACATTGGCTTATATAACATTATGCTTCATGTGTACAACATTATATTTCTACTTCTGTATGCACTACAGCGTGCTTAGTACCAAAAATTTAGTTTCCATCTGACACCATGTGCCCTTTACCCATTTTGCCTTTCCCCCCTCCCCTCTGCCCATTCCCCTCCTGCAAGCCTTACTCTATTCTCAGTATCTAGTGTTTGTTTGGTTTGGTTGTGTATTTATTTTGTTTGTTTTTATATTTCACAAATGAGTGAAATCAGATGGTATTTGTCTTTCTTTGTGGGTCTTATTTTACTTAGAATAATACCCTCAAGATCCGTCCATGTAGTCGCAAATAGCATGGAATACTATTCAGTCATAAGAAAGATTCAGATGCATCTTGAAAAAGACTCCAAGATACAGGGTCTCACTATGAGGTGTATTAGCCAAACTACAATTTTTTTTGAAAAACAAAAACCCCTATTTTAAATATCAATCGTATTTTGTTCAGTCTTCTTATACTATGTAAAATGTTCACTTAGGATACAGAAAATATTCTGAATCTGTTAAGACTTTATAGCAGAATCACTGCATAGATTTTCTGAGTTTCATTGTAAATTATTAATTAAACGAAACTAAGGATGGGAACTAGAAGTCTCTATGCTAGTTACAACAGATAAATGGTTTCCCTCTTACCATAACCGTGACAAATAGAGATCATTGCACATAAAACATTTATCAAGATAGAGTATATGCTGGACAACAAAATAAGCCTCAAGAAACTTCAAAGGGTCAGAATCATGAAGATTATATTCTCCAACCATTAGCAGAATTAAGTTAGACTAAATAAAAATGAGATGCCTAGAAAATCCTCAAATATCTGGAAATTAGACAACATACTTCTAAATAATCCCTGGGTCAAAAATAAATTACAAGGGGATTTAGAAAATATTTTAATCTGAACTATAATCAAAGTAAGACATACCAAACTTTGTGGATGCAGTTAAAACGGTGCTTAGAGGAAAATACATACGTTTAAATGCATATATAAGGAATGATTTTTATACTTCAGTGACATAAGTTTCTGCCTTAAGAAATAAAAAGGAAGAGCATATTAAAGCCAAGTAAGTAGATAAAAGAAATAACACAAATTAGAGTAGAAGTCAATGATAGAGAAAACGGAAAAGAAAGTCAACAAAATTTTTTAAAAGATTATTAAAACTGACAAACTTCTAGCCATATTGATCAAGAAAAGAGAAAAAACTGAATTGTCAACACCAGTAAAATATCATTTGTATATTAATGTATATCATTAAATTGCATTCACTGATAAGGAGGCATAGACAACTGTCAGTGGGGAGTCTACTTGCTGCAACATTTCTCAAATAAAATTTGGCAGCACAGATCAAGTGCGTTAAAATTGTTCATACCCTTTGAATCAGAAATGCAACTTTTAGGATTGTATACTATGGAAAACATGAGCTATGGGGTCGAAGATTAATGTGTGAAGTTGGTCATTACTTCATCATTTACATTGGGCAAAACGATACCTACCTAATATTACCATGATAACTGAAGAGTTAAACTGTGGTGTATCTACGAGATGAAATATCATGTGGCCATTACAAACCATATTTTCAGTATTTATCAAATGACAGAATGTTCACTTTATATGGTTTAATTTAAACCTTGATTTTCAAACTACGTTTGTAGTATTATTCAGCTTTTTTATAGAGAAAAGTGGTATGTGTATCCCCTAGAAGTCATACTATTTTTTCTTTTGTTTTGTCATAGGTAAAATATAAATATAATTTAGAGAGGGTATGCATGTTCTGCACTGAAGGAATACAAGTTCTCATACAGTGAGGGAAAGAGAAAGTGTGAATTTAGGAGCTGTACATACCACTGTTAAGGTACAGACTTTGGATAATTACAAGATGGAATGACAGTAGAAGGGCCTTATGAAGTAGAAGCTAGGTGGTGTCACAATATGGAAATTAAGTGAGCAAAGAAAGCTGTGACTATTTGACCCACTCAGTTTTATTCTCAAATCAATTCTTTTACCTTCCGTATTATTTCCTAGGGCTGGCATGACAAATTATCACAAACTGGTAGCTGAAAATAACCGACATTTAGTCTCTTACAGTTCAGAAGGCCCGAAGTCCAAAATGAAGGTGTGGGTAAGGTTGGTTCCTTCTAGAGGCACTGAAGGAGAATCTGTTCCATACTCTTCTCCTAGCTTTTTATGACTGCCAGCAATTTTTGGTGTTCTGTAGCTTGTAGCTGCACCCCTCTAATCTCTGCCTCCATAGTCACCTGGCCTTCTTCCCTTTGTGTCTTTCTGTGTGTCCTCTCCTCTTCTTTTAAGGACATCAGTCACTAGGTTTAGGACTCACCCTAATCCACCATGACCTCATCTTAATTTAACTAACTACATCTGCAAAAATCCTATTTCCAAATAAAATCACATTCCAAAGCACCGATGGACATGAATTTTAGGGGAGACACTGTTCAACTTTTCCTTTTTATTTTGCTCATCTTGGAATGGAGAGAGGAAGTCAAGGTGAAGGTTGAACCATCTACCATGAGCAAGTCAAAGGTGCTCTGTGAATAAACCTTAGAACTGGAATGAGACAGGTACAGCTTCCTCAGCAAATGAAGGGAGGAGGCATGGGGAAACGTCATGCTATAGCGGGTTGGGTACAAACTCAGCTCAGTAAGAGTTGTGCTTGAACTATCTGTTTATATTGTGCATGAAAGTTATTGTGACTAAAATGTTTCTTTTAGAACGCAAGATTTGCCTTATAATTTTTGGTTAGTAGTGGTTTATGTTGTAGCTGGGAGAGACATGGTTTAAATCTGAGAAAGTATTCTTCGCTATTGGGCATAGTTCCTAGTTCTTGATCTCTACCTAAGCAACGCTGTCTTAAACACAAAGTTTAGGAATGAACAGAACATATAACCTAGTGTAAGCACATATCGGGGAACAATACCTTTACATCTATGTGTGGCATTTGTAAAAACCAATTTTATAATTGTGCATGTGAGGCATTCACCAACTTTCCACCCTCTTGTTTTGGTAGCTAATGTATTCTTTTGCATTTAGATGTTCGGTGGCTAATAAGAGTTAGCTAATTATACAGTGCTACAGAGCCTGCATAGCTCACAGTCTTCTTAGCAATTATTCACTGGAAATGTTTTTAATTCTCTTTGATGACATGTTCAAATATAACTTATTTTTTCCTTAACATTGCCCTATAATCCCTTATTAGGAATGCTAATCTGAAAACTTAATAACTAGACAGCTCTCTGTTATTATAATGGCAGCTACTTTACATATTTAGTCTTTATAAATCCAGCCCTAGCATTGCTTCATTCCTTAGACAATTACTAAGAGCTGAGACCTCAACACTCAGATGCCATAAGGGGCATCTGGTAGCTTTCTTGCTTGTTGACAATGCAGCTGGCACAGTCATGATGTCTACTGTCGTGATAGTAGCGAATTATTACTAAAAAAGAATATGTGGTCTTAAAATTATTTTTATAATTTCCCAGAAAAATGTGATCACTATCAGCAAGAAATTCCAGGATTCTTATTTTTCTTAAAAACATTTCTAAGCAGAATAGGATATCACAATAGTATTTTCTAATATTGTATTTAAGAAATAGAAGCATAGTGTTAAACAGATTTTAAGTAATTCATTTCAATTATCAGGTCAAATTAGGAGAAGGACAAGTCATAAGTTTCATTAAAGTTTGATACTGTCAGGCAGCCTGCTTTATAGAAACCCTTTGATCAGATCTGTTGGCCTATTTTTCAAATTTGGACTAGACTACCTCACTTTCTTTTGTCCTTTCCTATTAATAAAGGGTCAGAGTAGGAAAATGTCCAAAAGACAAGTAAGAGTTGGGAGAAGATAGATATAAGAATCTAGCTAAGACAGCACTAGTTTATAGTTTAATGTTAGTTCCTTGGATCTCATAGAGGGTTGAAAAAAGAACATGTCAGGAACATTTTGCATCCTTTGCTAAATCTCTGCTAAACACATTGTACATTGATAGCTTAGTTTCCCCTATATAAGAATTCACATGACATATTCGTTTCAGAATTTAATGACATAGAGATGTCTTCTACTTCAAAAGAACGAATGTATTTTCTTTTTATCTGAAAATGAAACCCACTGTGTTAAACATCCAGTAACCACATGGAGCTAAACGTCTCCCTTGAAACTCCCCTTGTCTGCCTTTTTATAGTTATATATTTTCTCACTGAGTCTTGCACATAGTCATAAATATGAGAAGTACAATGAAAAGAATACAGACATTCCTATTTGCTGTCATTACTCCTATGTACTATTATCATTTTGCTCTATAACACATATTTTTGGGTAGAAAAATCTATAGTTTATAGAAAATGGGAGTCATTTACGCATAGCATTTTATAACTTGTTATTTTACTAAAAAATTTACTATTAATATGCATACCATCTTGGATGAATCCAAAAGAATTATGCTGAGTAAAAAAAATAAAATCCCAAATATTACATACTACATGATTCCATTTATATAGTAATCTTGAAATGACAAAATTATATAGATCAAGTATGGATTAGTAGTTGCCAGGGATTCGGAGTGGAGGAGGAGTGGGGTGTGGCTATAAAAGGGCAACAGCAGGGATTCTTGTGGTGATGGAACTGTTCTGCATCTTGACTATGTCAGTGTCAATATTCTGGATAATACATGGGATTACAGTTTTGTAGGATGTTACCATTGGTAAAAATTAGGTAAAGGGTACATGGGCCCTCTCTATAATATCTATTACAACTGCATACAGATCTGCAATTATGTCAAAAAATGTTCCATTAAAAACATTCTGTGATCATCTCTTCATGTCAATAGTTATATGTCAATATTTCAGTGGCTGCATAATATTCCACAGCTACTTTATAATTTCTTACGAAGTTAAAATGACAATCACCATACAACCAGCAATTCTACTTTGAAGTACTATCCCGACTGAAATGAACACTTAAGTTCACACAAACCATTCTATACACAGACATTTAGAGATGCTTGCTGCAGCCTCACCAAAAACTGGGAAGAATCCAAATGTCCTTCAACTGGTGAATGAGTAAGTAAACTATGGTATATCCACGTGGTAAACTATTTACTGTTCATCAGTTTAAGGAAATGAACTATTGATACGTGCAACAATATGAATCAATCTTAAATACATTAAGTTAAAGAAGCCAGACTCAAATGTTTGCATAATATATTATCCCATTTATGTGACATTCTGAAATAATAAAAACTATGGGGACAGATTGATGATTAAACATTGACTGAAGCTGGGTGGCAAGGAGGGATTGTGTATGTGTGCAGAGATTGTCTTTATAGAGACATGAGGGAATTTGGGGGGCTTGATGAAGCATAATATCTTGAATGTAGTGTTATCCAGCCACAAATGTTTGTTGAAATTTGCAGAACAAAAAAAAGAGGTGAATTTTGCCAAATGGTAATTTGCATAGTATAGAATACATAATTTACCTTAAAAGATATAATTTACCTTAAAATATAATTTCCCTTTAAAGATTCATGTAATAAGCAAAGAGTGTCCATGATTAAAAACCAGTAATAGTAAATCAAGCTATTTTCTGAATTCTAGCATAGTTTTTCATATTAAAAGCATCAAGGGAAAAACACAGACCTATAACTTCACAATATACTAGTTTTTCCTTATATCTTTAAGAAAAAAATACCTCCTAGGAATAAATAATTTTACTGATGGACATTAAGTATGACCAAGTTAACTTGATATGCATGGGGTATTTCTGGATATCTTGACTAAATACAAATAGAACAGGTCATAAGATTATTTAATTAGCTCAGTTTTATTCTATTTCCCAGACACTCCTTATGACTCTAAGGCATTATTAAAACTTCTTAATTTTATAGTCTCCTCTTAAATCAGTTATAGGCGTTTAATCAGCTCTGTCCTGATCTTCATGAACCACATGTAACAAGCCATTCTTTTCTCTGGGAGTTAGAAGCTCAGTGCCTTGTTACATTAGTGTTGTGTATACGGAGTGATTTTGTTTCAGATCCTTTTGAAGGCAGAGGAACGGATGCTAATTATCCTAATATTAACGAGTCTTCCATTATATTAATAAAGCTGTATATTTGAGAACATGAGAAAAGTATTTCAAAGTCGGGTATGAGGAAAACAAGAGTGAATTACATCGTGTGTTTACAAGTCCAGGGTATTGCTGAAAGCTGGCATTTCTTTACATCTGTAAAGAATATGTTTATATCATATTTAAGAGTAGTCCTTTTAAAAACATGAAATTCATTTATATTACATTTAACATTAGTCATTTTTAAAATATGGAAGTTTAGCAACTTCTAACTGAATAGCTAATCAATAAATGTAATAAATGTTAGCAATATGAAAAAAGAGAAAAATCTACTTACACTTACTGGCTGTGTGTACACAAACACGCTGTTACTGAATGACATTATAGTAGGAAAAATTCTAAATCAGTATTACATGACCGTGGCATTTCACGTGACAAAAAGAATGATTGTTCTTTGTTAACTTTGTATTGTTGTTCAACAAATAAATGAGGTCATAGTGTAGGAACTCATAAAAGTCTTTCCTAACTAGGTATACATTTTAATGAAAAAGAAAAGAAAACAAAACCATCTGGCCCAACTTTCAGTATTGTACCTCACAATAAAAATGATGTGATTATGTCACTGTGTGGGTGTGTGATCCAGTTATCAGTAATTTAAAATATTCACTAATGGAAAAATGGTTATAAATATTTACATAAATCCCTTGATGTTGATAAACTTCTATAATTACTTTTTCAAATATTGTTTCAAGTAAATGAAGGAGAGGTATCCATAAGCTCTATTTGAAATATGAGGACAGTAATAAACAGGTGAAGAGATAACACTTTGTGATTACCTCCAGATAGGATAATTCTATGTGTTTTGAGAAGTAGTCTCAGGAACAGAAGGAAGGGGAAAGAGAGGACCAACAGTTGGGAAATTTATGGCTGAGTATGTTTAGCATGTAACTTCTATTAATATCATATATCAAATATCATATTATAATGAATATATAATTTATGATTGAATAGAATTCAGTTAAGGTAAGAGCTGTCAAAAGTAAGCTAGGTCTCTTCTTGAATGACTAGATCAAAGGTGAAATGTTGAATGGGAATCGGGCATATTTTCTCATCCCACCTCTAAGAGTTCAAACTATACTCTTTGGAGTCCTGTGTGGTACTGGGGGTGTTGAAAGAAGCTGAAGATTAGAGCCACCTGCTGCAACCAGGGTGAAGTGCTTTTACTGGCACTGTGCTGATAACAAAATATTGACCAAACAGGAAGGAATTCCTTCTTTCCTCCTCCTTTTTAATCTCCCCCTGCTGGTGCCATCTGTTGGTAGAGCCTATTAAGATGGTTAATTGACAAATGAAAAATGTAATTTACAAAGTCCTAACCAGTGACATCTTGATAGATGTTTAACAAATAGATTCTGGGAGAAAAGAGAAAGCCCAAATTTGTAGAGCTTGTCTATATTTATGGTAAAAATACTTCCACCATATTTGATTGCAAAATATTAAACATGATGCGACAGTATGAAGATACTATTCAGATATAATACTGATACGATTGATGAAAATAATCTCAAAGTAGATAATAGTAGAATGTAGTAAAGTAATTATGAAGTGAGATGTTTGGAGTATTCATTTTCTTTTTCTTTTTTTTTGTCCACACCATGTGGCATGTGGGATCTTAGTTCGTGACCAGGGTCAAACCCATACCCCCTTCAGTGGAAGCGCAATGTCTTAACCACTGGACTGCCAGGGAAGTCCCTCATTTTCTTTTATTTAGTATAATTTAATTTTGTTTATGTAATTTAATTTTAAAATAATGACTATTTAACCTATTTAACAACCAGCTGTCAAAATTCCTGAAAATTTAACAATTGGCTCTTGTGTTCTGGTATGTATTAGCTCTAGTACATCACAGGGTCCCAGCCCAACATCACAAAGTACAGGATAGAAGATTAGATACAGATACAGCTCACCCCTTTACTTATTCAGTTCATTTACTCATTTGAACAACTTTACGCTCTAACAAGAATCAACTATCCTTTGTACAAAGATGCACTCACCCTCATCCCCAAAAAGGTTAGACACAAAATTCCAACCGTCTCTGTCTCTCTCTCTGGGCAATGATAGTACTCCTCTTATTCCGTCACAGTTCTACTTGGATATATAAGAAGCTAAAGAATAAATTTTAAAGAAAAAATTTAACTTTAAGAATAAAGTTAATAAGTATTAACTCCCAACAATCCTTATACACAATAATAAGAGAAAAGAGGGAGTAAAAAGGGAATTAGTTAATATATACAGATATAAGTTAGCTACTGTATATAAATTAGCTATGTATGTAACAAGCAAAGAAGACGGTATGTGCAGCTGCTACAATCCTTTTTACTGTAAATGGCCATGGAGTTACAGTTGATACTTATACCTTTCTAATTTCACTGATCATTCCATTTTCTGTCAAGGCAGCACCATACATTGTTGTAATTCTTTGCCTGGTGATTAACTGAAGATTTGGAATCGTCAGTGGCCTTTTTTCCCTTCGATTTTCCATTAACTTTTACATTTGATATGGAAATAATAAGCATCTGAAAGAATCCCTAGTATTTCAGACAAAGTCATTGTATAGCAAAAATCCATTTTTACCCTCAATAATCAGGAACAGTTATCCCCAGTATCTCATTCTTCACCTATTGGTCCAGTGATACAGAGCCCCAAGTGTCCAGGTGACAGTCTCAACTCTGAAATCAATAGAGGTATTATTATGTCTCCTGATAAAAACCTTTCTCTCCTGATATTTAAGACCCCAAACAGTCCAGAAAAAAATTATCTGAATGGATTATTAGGTGTAATAGCAGTGAGGATCACTCTCACTTTTTCCTGATTCCTATACCTATGTACTATAGAATGGAAGAAACAACACTATCTATAGGTTGCTGATCTAATTAGAATCTGTATCATGTAAGATAATACTCCAGTATTTCATGGCATTTATTTCACAACTAGCACCATAACTGAGTCTCTATTAGGCTTTTTTTTTTTTTTTTTATACTGTTCTCTCAGGCCAGCTCCTTCAGGATGATGGGTTATATGATAAGACCAATGATTCTATGGGCATGACCATTGCTGAAACCTCTTTTGCAGTAAAATCAAGTTCTCAGTAATGAGAAACATTTTGTGGAATATGCATAGAATAAGGCATTCCATAAATTCACAGATGGTAACATTGGCAGGGACAGCAAATTCATATCCAAAATGCATGGCTGTTCTATTGGTCCAGTGAACATAAAGCTGCCAGGAAGGGGAAAGTTCCTTCTTCCTTCCTCCCGGCTTCCTATTTTCTTCTAGTTTTTGCTATTGTCAGGAAACCAGTTTACAAAGGAACACTATAGTTTGCTGAGTCTAATCCCAGTAGCTACACAATGCTGACTACAGAAGAGTTGCTTTGAGTTCAAGAATCTAGCTTAACATTCCACCTCTTAGCTACTGAGCCTTTCTATGCTACTTGTGTATAAAATAGTTATCCTCTCTTCCTCTCATGCTCATGGTCACATTCTGAAAAATCTAAGTAATGTTACTATTATTTAATGAAGAGCCACATTAAATAGGAGACAGTATTACTGAAGAATCCCCCCTCCTGCAAAGGGGCCCACCCTCCATGCAAAGTCCCAGCTTTGACACATGGCAGCTTGGAGCAATAACTCACGAATAGAATTTGCTATATGAAATCTAGTAGAAATATTTTAACAAATGCTAATGATCATAGATAAATGCTTAACTACTCACATATAGAACGGAGGGAACTATAAATATCATCTTAAATAAAGCAAGATGAGACAGCTTTTAATATTAAGGAATTGGGAACATATGGTCTGTTTGCAAAATCTGGAAATAGCCTACTTGGGTCTAGAGGAAGAAATGAAGAATGGAAGAGGCTCAAAATCTTCTCTGTGTCCTTATATATTTTTTACTTCCTGTCTTTCTACATGGAACTACTGTTACTTTTATATTGAAAACTTTTATAGTGACAGATGGGCAAAAATTTCATTAAATAGTTAAATTGTAATAGTGAAAGTTATGCTTTCTTTAGAGTTAGACCTTTTCACCAAATAGCCCTCTCCACTCCACACCACCCCCAGAGAAAAGTCCTGGGGAGGAAGGTGAAAATGCTGAGTGGAAGGTAGAGAAAATTTCTCATATACTAAGAAACCTATTTAAGTACTCTGAAAGAATGATTGCACTTTTGCAATTCTTCACCCTTCCCTTATGTACTCTCTTGGCTATGTAATTTCTTTTGTAATTTCTTTCTTGGCTTTGTAATTTCTCCTACTAAAATATGCAGAGCATATTTTCATGACCTCTGACTTTTGGGTTGGGCCAAGTGACTCACTCTGAACAATAGGATAAAGTGGAGATGATAATGATAATGTTGCAGTTTCTAGCCCAGGCTTTAATAGAGCTTGCTGGTTTGCGCTCACTTTCTTGTACTTCTGCCATGACCAGGAGAACAGATTTCTCTGTTGGTTCATGGAGGATGAGAGACTCTTGGAGCAGAGCCTTTCCAGTACATCTGAGTCTAGGTCAGCTTATCTGCAGATGAACAAGCTAAACAGATGCTTATTGAGCATTATGTGTTTGTCATGCTATGTTTTTGTGGCAATAGCTAACACACAAATTTAATGATGGCCTTATGTTTAAAGTAATTCCACTGGGATATAGTGTGAGAGAACAGAAAATAAGAAAGCTATCTTGAAAAAAATCTCTACTTCAAAGATGATAATGCCAAAGTCATCTCAAGGTTAAAACACCTCTCAGGAAAGAGATTCCAAAAACTCTCTGGGTAACTGTTGCTCTTTGGAAGTTTTTCCTTCTAAAGGTGAATCCAACCTACAGTATTTCAGTTTAGGACACCTTCTTGCCATCAAGGATTTTTAAATCAAATTGATTAAAGCCTTTATTTTAGAAACTGTTTTCAACTTGTAAGAGAAAATCATTTTAAGAGGAAACTTATATTGCTTTTCAAGACTCTGGAAAACTCTGCATGGGTAATTAGTTAAAAGCTGACATTCAATTTAATTTAGAAAATATTTATTGAACCCCTATTTTTTGGAAGATACTTATTCTTGGTAACCATGTCTTAGAAATGATGAAACTGGGGGCCTTAAAGATTAAGTAACATGACTAAGGTTGCATAGTAGATGACAGAGCTGGGATTTGAATTTAATTTTATGACTCCAAGTCTACTTCTTAGGAATCCTTTGCCAAAGAACGGTTATGGAATGGAATGGCTTACTACCTTTAGCCCTGCATTCTGTAGCATATCTTTCTTTCATAGCCTTCTTATACAGAAGAGAGGCCTAAGAGCAAATCAACTTATCAGAATAGCTTTGGGTCTTCTGTTGGTCCTTATGGTAAATATGCAACCGAATCTTGACAAAGTATCCAAAAGAAAATCTTTTATGATACGAAGAGTTTTCGTTCTGACATCCCTTCAAGAGAAACTTCTCAATTTTATGCATATAAACAAATAAGTTATTTTAAAAAAAACTAAATTATGTTTTAAAATAGTAATGAATATAGCTAATATTTATTCATCACATTATTATATGCCAGGTACTGTGCCAAGTATTTTATAAGTATTGTTATAATTATATCTTGTAACACTTCTAAGATTATGTCTATTGTGATACTCATTTTAAAGGTAGAGAAATTCAGATAGAGAGAGGGAAAGTAACTTGCCTACATACACATAGCACAAAAGTAGTAAACCTTTCATTTGAACCCATGAAATCTGAATCAGGAATACATGCTTTAAATCACTAGACCGCCTTCTAAAGAGTGCATCTCCATATCTGAAAGGTCTTTTGTTGACAGTGTTCCCACGAGTGGCTGTTCAATTTGAAGACACCAGAACAAGTTCAATTGTTCTGCATAATAAAATCTGTTACAAATGTAAAATATCAGGTAACTGATATGGGAGCTGGGGCAACAGGAGACAATGATGTTAGTTTTTTTAGAGAACAGTATACAAGGAGAGCTCTCCGTGGTGGTATATTAGGGAAGATTTGGAAAGAGACTAGTCAATGTGTATTCATGATATTTAGTGCATGTTGTGTGTGATCTAAAATCTTGTTTCTCCTACAAAATATTCACTTAAAAAAATCACATATCTCTCTAATTCTTTGGTAAAGTGAAAAAACTTGGGGGCAGGGATAAAATGTGTTTTAATATTGTGTCTTCTAACAGCTTAAGGCCTAGATAAAATGGGCTCACAGCGATATTTAGATAGTAATGGTGTGGCTGTGGTTTAAAGAGGTGGTTCCTTATGTAATATAGACCCTTGGAATATGCCTGTCCTTTGGCAGCCTCAGGAAACATTATTTTTCTCTTGAGCTTTTGGTCTATTTTTATCTTTTGGTCAATATTAAATGCAAAATTGGGTCTGACTTCCCTTTTTAATGTTGGCTGCTATGCATTTCAAATTCATCCGTCTAATACTGATTTTTTTTTTTTTTTACCAGTTGTAGACCTTTATTTATATATTTAAATTATTATTAGTCTCTATTTTATATCTGTAAAAGGGGAAACTCACATAACTGTAATGGAGGCTAAAACTTCCCTGTACATTGTAAGAACCCAATAACTATAATTTCTGTTTTTCACTGGAGTATAGTTGCTTTACAATATTGTGTTAGTTTCTACTGTACAGCAAAGTGAATCAGCTTTACTTATACATATATCCCCTCTTTTTTGGATTTCCTTCCCATTTAGGGTCACCACAGAGCATTGAGTAGAGTTCCCTGTGCTATATAGTAGGTTCTCATTAGTTATCTATTTTATACATAGTAGTATATGTATGTCAATCCCAATCTCCCAGTTCATCCCCCCCTTTTCCCCCTTGGTATCCATACGTTCGTTCTCTACGTCTCATCTAATACCGTTCATATTCACACAGAATCCAGAATGAACTCTGAAAAACCCAAATAACATCCTGTCTCTCCCATAGTTTAAAACTTTTTGGCTTCCCATTGCTCTTTCAATGAAATTGAACATCTTCACAAGGTGAATTAGACCTTACCTATTTCTCTAATTTTATTTTAAAATCCAATCACACTGGCTGTTCAGGGAAACACTGAAATGTGGTCCCATCTCAGGCCCTTTACCCATGCTGCTCCTTCTGCTTGGAATGCTGTTTCCTCAGAAGATGGGCTCTTCTCTCATTTCATTCAAATCTCTTCTCAAATGTCTTTCCAATAGAAGGGTCTTCTCTGAGTACTCTTATCTAAAATAGTGCCTCCCTTTGTCAATTTTTACATTATCCTGCTTTATTCATTGCACTTATTACTGCCTTATGTTATCAGGTCTCCCCCTCCCATAACGTAAGTTCCATGAAAGAAGTATTTATTTTGGTTTGTTCCTGCTGTATCTCCAGTGTAGATAGTCTATAAATATTTGTTGTCTAAATTAATGCAACAAATGTATCCTTCTTTCCAGATCTATAACATATTCTTTTATTGTTTTACTTCCTCCACCTTTTCCTATATTTGTTCAATGTTTTCTTTGCTGAGTTTTAGATTTCCTTTTAAATTCTTTCAGGAAGGATTTGTAAAATAACCTAATAAATATATAAAAGAAACTAACAAATATAAAAATAAGTAGAACACAGTCAAATTTAAACATATGTTGGACCTGGGTATTATAAACTCTAGGGAATTTTTAAATATAAACTCTGGTTTGACTAAGGTACTAAGGGAAATTGAAAAAACTAAGGAAAATAACTAAGATGGCAACTTAAAACTCGTTCAGAAAAAGCTCATAGGAATTAATTTAGTTTAAGTCCTTATATTTGGAGCCCCCTCAAAATGTAGAGAAAAAGAAATAAAAAATAAAAAATGGGAGGAAGGAGAGGGAGGGATGGTGAGAGGTAAGGAAGGAAAAAAAGGAAGGAGGAAAGGAAGTAAAGAAAGGGGGGAGGGAAGAAAATTGTGGTCAGTAATAAAGGCCAGATGAACCTAGATCTTGGGAAGTATTTGATCCTAAGATTGTGTGAAAAAGAATCATAGAGGTACAAATTTGGTTTGATGGCTGGATGGGTCATTTATGCTGCCATGTGATACTATGTAAAGTTATAGCCTCCAGCACTCTCTTTTTGTACTTGGGATCCAGTAATTTTCTAGGAATCTATAGTTCTGGGTTATATCAACATATATGTAAATGATCCATTATTATCCTGTCTTTTCAAATGATTTTGTCCTTTGCTTTGTTTCCACTAACTATTTTTGAGTCCTAGATGAGGTTATTCTCCTGAATTGCTATATCTGAATTTGTGGGATGGAAAGCTAATAACTCTTATTATGTGGTGGTAAAACAGTAAATCACATGATCACCAGGTTTTGTTGTGTGGCATACATCGTGTGTTATATGTAGTGTTGGGGCAAGTGGTGGAAAAAAAAAACCATGGTAAAATCCTATTTATTTATGGATATATTGAGCCAAGTTCTGGAAGAGAAGGATGAAAAAGAATAGAACTATTCAATTTTCAAAGCAGAGACAGGAGGAAATGCTGCTTTGTTAAAGGAGATGCTCTTATGCCTGCTGTTTAAATTGACTGAAAGTTTCATAATTTGGATCATTGCAAGGTTAAAGAGAACAACTGCTTCTTTAACTCTGTGATCAGCATTTGTGAATGGAGGTCTGAGTAGGAGATCAGATTGTGGTACCAAGTCTTTCTTAAGCACACATCTCTAAGCATTCTGGGTCAGTCAGTTGCGGTGAACCCACCATCAGATGTTTCTCATTCAGCTAAGCCTACTTCAAAGTTATGTAAGGCCATGACTATCGTGTGAAAGGATAAAGGAATGAACAGAAAAAAAAAGCCAACATGTAAAAGGCAAATATGTCAAAGAACATGTCTAAATAATTATTGTTTGTGGTCATTTACCCATGGTATTAATAATGATGGGTAGTTATAAAGTAACTAGAATAAGAATCATAACAAAGTTCATGTAGCACTCATTATAATTCAGGGATTATTCTGATTGCTTATCATATATTATCTGTAACCCCTTGTGATGGTTGTGATTGTTACTCATTTTACAGAGAAGTAAACTGAGAGCACAGAGCTAGTAAGAGGCAGAGCCATGATTTGATATATGGAAGTTATGGTTTCAAGAGTCTATTTTCCTAACCACTGCATGATGGGAACCCTACTGTTTTCCCAAAGAAACTCCTAACTTGGCCTGCAAAAGCTGTGACTTCTCAATTTTTGAAATATTTCTGAAACACCCAAACCAACACGAGGGGGAAGTGAGCTGTGAAAGTAGATATGTTCCATGATGCCACTGTATCCATAGATACATTGAAGATAACAAGATATATTTTTCCCCACAGCAGATCCAGGACTCTCAGATTGGTTCCCAAGGAACTTCCTTTGCTCCCAGACCATGAAGTTCTCCCTCATCATGTGCCTCCGGATTTGGTATGTTCTAGAAATTCACTAATGCTGTTTATTTCCCAGTCCTCCCTTGTCTAAATGGAAATTATTTTTTAGGTTTTAGTTTCCTGTTTCTTCTAAACTATTGCATATTGGTATGTTGGTGTCAGATAAGCTTTAAGATTTAAAATTTTAAGTTTCCAGACCTTCACATAGGAGCTACTCCCAAACCTGATGGAAAGAGCTTCAGAAATCCTGGACTTTTGGGAAATGAGTGTAACTGGACGGGAGTACCTTGGGGAGAGGTGAGCATGTTCGTGGGAGGTGAGAGGAAGTATGATTGTTGGATAGTAAAAGATAGCCTGAAGAAGGTATTTCCAATTTTATGTCAAATGTCTTACTCTCACTCCTTCCTTACTAACCATCTTGATTTTGTTCAGGGTGGCACTGTGACCCCTTTTCCATGCCATCTCCCCCCCCCAAAATGCCATTTCTCAGGATTCCTTTTAATTGTAGCCAAAGGAAATAGAGATTGCTGGGGTTTTCAGGAAGAAAATTTTTATTTCTTAACTGTAGGAGATACGCCTTTGTTCTCGATCATTTCCTTCTACTTTCATGGAACGTAGGTAAGATACCTGGAAGTGGACTTGCTGTCTTAGATCATGAGGAAGAAAACCACACGTTCTGTTTGGCAGAGTAGAAAGGATGCTCGTTACTGGGGTGCCTCACTCATTTTGAAAGTGCTTACTTTCTGACTTTATGTTACAAAAAAATTTGTTGTTTTTTAAAATTTTATTTTATATTATAGTTGATTTACAATGCTGTGTTAGTTTCAGGTGAACAGCAAAGTGATTGTAATACACATACATATATCCATTCTTTTTCAGATTCTTTTCAGATACAGAGTATTGAGTAGAGTTCCCTGTGCTATACAGTAGGTCCTTGTTGATTATCTATATTATATATAGTAGTGTGAATATGTTAATCCCAAATTCCAAATTTATCCCTTCTCTCGACCTTTCCCCTTTGGTAACCGTAAGTTTGTTTCCAAAGTTTGTGAGTCTGTTTCTGTTTTGTGAATAATTTCATTTGTATCTTTCTTTTTAGATTCCACATGAGTGATATCATACGATAATTGGCTTTCTCTGACTGACTTCATTTAGTATGATAATCTCTAGGTCCATCCATGTTGCTGCAAATGGCATTATTTCATTCTTTTTTATGGCTGAGTAATATTCCATTGTATATATGTACCACATCTTCTTATCCATTCCTCTGTTGATGGACATTTAGGTTGCTTCCATGTTTTGGCTATTGTAAATAGTGCTGCAATAAACATTGGGGTGCATGTATCTTTTCAAATTACGGTTTTCTCCATATACATGCCCAGGAGTGGGGTTGCTGGATCATATGGTAGCTCTATTTTTAGTTTTTTAAGGAACTTCAATACTGTTCTCGATAATGGTTGTACCAATTTACATCCCTGCTAACAGTGTAAGAGGATTCCCTTTTCTTTATACCCTCTGCAGCATTTATTGTTTGTAGACTTCTTGACGATGGCCATTCTGAATGATGTGAGGTGATACCTAATTGTACATTTGATTTGTATTTCTCTAATAATTAGTGATGTTGAGCATCTTTTCATGTGCTTCTTGGCCATCTGTATGTCTTCTTTGGAGAAATGTCTTAGATCTTCTGCCCATTTTTTGATTGGGCTTTTTTTTTTTTGATATTGAGTTACATGAGCTATTTTTATATTTTGGAGATTAATCCCTTGTCAGTCACTTTGTTCACAAATATTTTCTCCCATTCAGTGGGTTGTCTTTTTGTTCTGTTTATGGTGTCCTTTGCTGTGCAAAAGCTTTTAAGTTTCATTAGGTCCCATTTGTTTATTTTTGTTTTAATTTCCCTTTCTCTAGGAGATGGATCCAAAAGAAATTGCTGCAATTTATGTCACAGAGTGTTCTATGTTTTCCTCTAAGAGTTTTATAGTATCTGGTCTTAAATTTAGGTCTTTAATCCATTTTGAGTTTATTTTTGTGTCTGGCATTAGAGAATGTTCTAGCTTCATTCTTTTACATGTAAGCTTACAGTTTTCACAGCACCACTTATTGAAGAGACTGTCTTTTCTCTATTGTATATTCTAGGCTCCTTTGTTGTAGATTAGTTGACCATAGGTGTGTGGCCTTATTTCTGGGCTCTCTATCCTGTTCCATTGATCTAGATTTCTGTTTTTGTGCCAGTACCATACTGTCTTGATTGCTGTAGCTTTTTAGTATAGTCTAAAAATCAGTGAGTCTCATTCCTCCAGCTCCATATTTCTTTCTCAGGATTGCTCTGGCTATTTGGGGGTCTTCTGTGTTTCCATACAAGTTTTTAAAGTTTTTGTTCTAGTTCTGTGAAAAATGCCATTGGTAATTTGATAGGGATTGCATTGAATCTGTAGATTGCCTTGGGTAGTATAGTCATTTCTACAATATTGATTCTTCCAATCCAAGAACATGGTATATCTTTCCATCTCTTTGTGTCATCTTCGATTTCTTCCATCAGCATCTTACAGTTTTCAGAGTACAGGTCTTTTGCCTCCTTACGTAGGTTTATTCATAGGTACTTTATTCTTTTTGATACCATGGTAAATAGGATTGTTTTATTAATTTCTCTTTCTGTTCTTTCATTGTTAGTGTATAGAAATGCAAGAGATTTCTGTGTATTAATTTTGTATCCTGCAACTTTACCACATTCATTTTTGAGCTCTAGCAGTTTTCTGGTAGCATCTTTAGGATATTCTATGCATAGTATTATGTCATCTGCAAACAGTGACAGTGTTACTTCTTATTTTCCAATTTGGATTCATTTTATTTCTTTTTTCTTCTCTGATTGCTGTGGCTGAATTTCCAAATCTATATTGGAAAACAGTGGCGAGAGTGGATATGCTTGTCTTGGTCCTGGTCTTAGAGGGAATGCTTTCAGGTTTTCACTGTTGAGTATGATGTTAGCTGTAGGTTTGTCATATATGGCTGTTATTATGTTGAGGTACATTCCCTCTATGCCCACTGTCTGGAGAGTATTTTTTTTTTTATCATAAATGGGTGTTGAATTTTGTCAAAACCTTTTTCTGCATCTATTGAGATGATTATAAGCTTTTTATTTTTCAGTTTGTTAATGTGGTTCATCACACCGATTGATTTGCATATATTGAAGAATCCTTGCATCTCTGGGATAAATCCCACTTGATCATGGTGTATGATCCTCTTAATGTATTGTTGGATTCAGTTTGCGAGTATTTTGTTGAGAATTTTTGCGTTTAGATTCATCAGTGATATTGGCCTATAAATGTCTTTTTCTATGGTATCTGTGTCTGGTTTTGGTTTCAGGGTGATGGTGGCCTCATGAAATGAGCTTGGGAGTGTTCCTCTGCAGCTTTTTGGGAAGAGTTTCAGAAGGACAGCTGTTAACTCATCATTAAATGTTTGATAGAATTTGCCTGTGAAGCCATCTGGTCCTGGACTTTTCTTTGTTGGAAGTTTTTTAATCACTGTTTCAATTTCAGTACTTGTGATTGGTCTGTTCATATTTTTTATTTCTTCCTGGTTTAGTCTTGGAAGGGTGTATCTTTCTAATAATTTGTTCATTTCTTCCAAGTTGTCCATTTTATTGGCTATAATTGCCTGTAGTAGTCTCTTATGAACCTTTGTATTTATGTGGTGTCACTTGTAACTTCTCCTTTTTCATTTCTAATTTTATTGATTTGAACTCCCTCTCTTTTTTCTTGATGAGTCTGGCTAAAGGTTTATCAATTTTGTTTATTTCTTCAGAGAACCACCTTTTACTTTCATTGATCTTTTCTATTGTTTTCTTCATCTCTATTTCATTTATTTCTTCTCTGATTGTTATGATTTCTTTCCTTCTACTAACTTTGGGTTTGTTTGTTCTTCTTTCTCTAGTTGCTTTAGGTGTAAGGTTAAGTTGTTTGAGATTTTTCTTGTTTCCTGAGGTAAGACTGTATTGGTATAAACTTCCCTCTTAAACTGCTCATGCTACATTTCATTGGTTTTGGATTGTTGTGTTTTTGTCATTTGTCTCTAGGTATTTTTTTATTTCCTCTTTGATTTCTTCAGTGATCCATTGGTGTTGAGTAGCATAGTGTTTAGCCTCCATGTGTTTGTGTTTTTTACGGGTTTTTTTCTGGGGGTTTATTTCTAATCTTATAGCCTTGTGGTCAGAGAACATGCTTGATATGATTTCAATTTTCGTCAATTTACTGAGGCTCGATTCATGGCCCAGCATGTGGTCTATCGAGGATAATGTTCCATGTCCACTTGAGAAGAATCTGTATCTTGCTGCTTTCAGATGGAATGTTCAATAAATACCAATTAAGTCAATCTGGTCTAATGTTTCATTTGAAGACTGTGTTTCCTTGTTGATTTTCTGTCTGGAAGATCTGCCCATTGATGCAAATGGGGTGTAAAAGTTCCCCACTATTATTTTTTACTGTCAACTTCTCTGTTTATGTCTGTTAGCATTTGCCTTATATATTGAGGTGCTTCTATGTTGCGTGCATATATATTTACAATTGTTTTATCTTCTTCTTGGATTGATCCCTTGATCATTATGTAGTATCCTTCTTTGTCTCTTGTAACAGTCTTTATTTAAAAGACTATTTTGTCTGATATGAGTATTGCTACTCCAGCTTTCTTTTGATTTCCATTTGTGTGGAATATCTTTTCCATCCCCTTACTTTCAGTCTGTATGTATCCCTAGGTCTGAAGTGGGTCTCTTCTAGACAGCATATATATGGGTCTGTTTTTGTGTCCATTCAGCAAGCCTGTGTCTTTTGGTTAGAGCATTTAATCCATTCACATTTAGGGTAATTATCAGTAGGTATATTCTTTTTTTTAACATCTTTATTTGAGTATAATTGCTTTACAATGTTGTGTTAGTTTCTGCTGTATAACAAAGTGAATCAGCTATATGTATACATATATCCCCATATCCCCTCCCTCTTGCATCTCCCTCCCACCCTTCCTATCCCACCCCTCTAGGTGGTCACAAAGCACCAAGCTGATCTCCCTGTGCTATGCAGCTGCTTCCCACTAGCTAGCTATTTTATATTTGGTAGTGTATATATGTCCATGCCACTCTCTCACTTCGTCCCAGCTTACTCTTCCCCCTCTGTGTGTCCTCAAGTCCATTCTCTACGTCTGCGACTTTATTCCTCTTCTGCCCCTAGATTCTTCAGAACCCGTTTTTTTTTTAGATTCCATATATATGTGTAAGCATACGGTATTTGTTTTTCTCTTTCTGACTTACTTCACTCTGTATGACAGTCTCTAGGCCCATCTACCTCATTACAAATAACTCAGTTTTGTTTCCTTTTATGCCTGAGTAATATTCCATTGTATATATGAGCCACATCTTGTTTATCCATTCATCTGTCAATGGACATTTAGGTTGCTTCCATGTCCTGGCTATTGTAAATAGAGCTGCAATGAACATTGTGGTACATGACTCTTTTTGAATTTTGGTTTTCTCAGGGTATATGCCCAGTAGTGGGATTGCTGGGTCTATGGTAGTTCTATTTTTAGTTTTTTGAGGAACCTCCATACTGTTCTTCATAGTGGCTGGACCAATTCACATTCCCACCAGCAGTGCAAGAGTGTTCCCTTTTCTCCACACCCTCGCCAGCATTTATTGTTTCTAGATTTTTTGATGATGGCCATTCTGACCAATGTGAAGTGATACCTCATTGTAGTTTTGATTGGCATTTCTCCAATGATCAGTGATGTTGAGCATCCTTTCATGTGTTTGTTGGCAATCTGTGTATCTTCTTTGGAGAAATGTTTATTTAGGTCTTCTGCCCATTTTTGGACTGGGTTGTTTGTTTTTTTGATATTGAGCTGCATGAGCTGCTTGTATATTTTGGAGATGAATCCTTTGTCAGTTGATTCGTTTGCAAATATTTTCTCCCATTCTGAGGGTTGTCTTTTGGTCTTGTTTATGGTTTCCTTTGCTGTGCAAAAACTTTTAAGTTTCATTAGGTCCCATTTGTTTATTTTTGTTTTTATTTCCATTTCTCTAGGAGGTGGGTCAAAAAGAATCTTGCTGTGATTTATGTCATAGAGTGTTCTGCCTATGTTTTCCTCTAAGAGTTTTATAGTGTCTGGCCTTACATTTTGGTCTTTAATCCATTTTTAATTTATTTTTGTGTATGGTGTTAGGAAGTGTTCTACTTTCATTCTTTTACATGTAGCTGTCCAGTTTTCCCAGCACCATTTATTGAAGAGGCTGTGTTTTCTCCATTGTATATTCTTGCCTCCTTTATCAAAGATAAGGTGACCATATGTGTGTGGGTTTATCTCTGGGCTTTCTATCCTGTTCCACTGATCTATCTTTCTGTTTTTGTGCCAGTACCATACTGTCTTGATTACTGTAGCTTTGTAGTATAGTCTGAAATCTGGGAGCCTGATTCCTCCAGCTCCATTTTTCTTTCTCAATATTGCTTTGGTTATTGGGGGTCTTTTGTGTTTCCATACAAATTGTGAAATTTTTTGTTCTAGTTCTGTGAAAAATGCCAGTGGTAGTTTGATAGGGATTGCATTGAATCTGTAGATTGCTTTGGGTAGTAGAGTCATTTTCACAATGTTGATTCTTCCAATCCAAGAACATGGTATATCTCTCCATCTGTTTGTATCATCTTTAATTTCTTTCATCAGTGTCTTATAATTTTCTGCATACAGGTCTTTTGTCTCCTTAGGTAGATTTATTCCTAGGTATTTTATTCCTTTTGCAATGGTAAATGGGAGTGTTTCCTTAATTTCTCTTTCAGATTTTTCATCATTATTGTGTAGGAATGCAAGAGATATCTGTGCATCAATTTTGCCTAGTGTTGGTATCAGGGTGATGGTGGCCTCGTAGAATGAGTTTGGGAGTGTTCCTCCCTCTGCTATGTTTTGGAAGAGTTTGAGGAGGATAGGTGTTAGCTCTTCTCTAAATGTTTGATAGAATTTGTATGTGAATCCATTTGGCCCTGGGATTTTGTTTGTTGGAAGATTGTTAATCACAGTTTCAATTTCAGTGCTTGTGATTGGTCTGCTCATATTTTCTATTTCTTCCTGGTTCAGTTGTGGAAGGTTATTCTTTTCTAAGAATTTGTCCATTTCATCCAAGTTTAGTAATACAATGCTACCTCAAGAAACAAGAAAAACCTCAAACAACCTACCCTTACACCTAAAGCAATTAGAGAAAGAAGAACAAAAAAACCCCCAAATTTGGCAGAAGGAAAGAAATCGTAAAGATCAAATCAGAAATAAATGAAAAAGAAATGAAGGAAACAATAGCAAAGATCAATAAAACTAAAAGCTGGTTCTTTGAGAAGATAAACAACACTGATAAACCATTAGCCAGACTCATCAAGAAAAAAGGGAGAAGACTCACACTGCAGAAATACAAAGGATCGTAAGAGATTACTACAAGAAACTATATGCCAATTATGTAGGTAGTGTTTCAAATAGAGGTGGAGGGAAGGCAAAGAGAAGGAGAGAAGGGAAAAGCAGGAAATGAAATGGAAGAAAAAACATCTTGAGAGAAATATTATGCCCAATTTCAACAGCTACAGCTTTTCTCCTGAACTAAAAGGAGAGAATTGTCCAATGGGCTTTAGGCTTTGCCTGAGGCAGAAGATGCAAAGCATACACAAAATGAATATAGTGTTTTTGTTGTAAAATTATGTAGCCCTATATGTAAAAATGCCTAGTCTTCTAGCAGGCATGCAGTAGACCAATTTATCCCTTAAGTACCATACTGAAGACATACTGATAGACTATGTAATAATTTTTATAGTACTTTTCATTTAAAGCATCTAGGTTAAACATCTAAGAATGAGAAATGACAATATGATTGAAAAATGTGTATATATCCATGTGTGTATGTATCCATATGGGTATATATATATATGGATTAGTATAGTATATAGTTGAATGACAGGTTTGGTATTAGTATAAGTCAAGATAACTTATTAAGAATGAGGTTTTAATCTGTGTGTGAATAGATGTGTATATTTATTCCTATGTATAATTAATATGATAGTATATTGGGGGAATGAATGTATTTTGTTGAAGTAGAAATTGTAAAACAGTAGCACTATACTATAATCCTAGTTTTACATTTGGAGAACTTAAGACAACAGTTATTTCTGTACCGTCACAGAGATAGTACCACACCCAAATAACTTTTCTCTTTTATAAAACAGAGAAAATAATTAGAATCAGTTATTATTTAACAGGAAGTAAAACCCATTCCAAACTTACTGTTGGGAAGAAGAAAGTAAGTTGTAAATGTCCTGCTTAATTACATGTTGACACTTTTCAGGTGAACTTTCAGTTTTCTGGGGATACTGCTGGGATAGTTGTGCCCAAAATTTTATGCTCCCTTTTGATGGGTCAAAATGGTCAGCTAGATTATTTTTTTATAATTGAAAATTGTTCTCCAGAAGAGCTCCGTTACCTTTCCATTGTACCATAGAGTAGAAAATTCTGAAAAATAGATATGTACCTATAGAAAGTGCTGTATGTCTCCTTCCTATGATGGATCCAGGTCCACATCAAGATATCAATTTCTTTCTAGGATATAGTAACTTGCATCATCTTAATGTCTTCCTGAAATTTTTCCATTTCATCTTTGCATGTGTATGATATATTGACTAATCACAGACTGCTCTCTTTGGAGATATTTGTCAGGCTCTAATTTTTACTTGGACTTAATCATTCTTGAGTGTGAACTCAGGTTCTAAATAGGGGCCTTCCTCTAAATCCTACGTTACATCCACATACCAAGATTTGAACACTTATCCCTGGGGATTCTACCAGCGTACCAGGGAAGTACTCTGAAACCTTGGAGCAGATAGGCCCGTCTACAGTCTCAGTCAAGAAGTTCTTAAACTTATTATAGCAAAGCAACACTGCTCACCTTAAGGAGCAATCTACAACATGTAAATTCTCAAAATGTATTCTTTGGTTCCTGTACCTTGTACTCTGCCACCTGCTCTCTTTATTTTCCTGGTTTCCACGTAGCTCCAGCTCTCCTCCATTCACTTGGTTGGTGTGTTTACATCTAATTTTGAGTGTTTTTTCTTGGAAAAAACATCCAGTCTCTCTTTCAGATGCCCTCTCCTTCCCCCTGCTTCTCTCCCCAAAATGGTATCTGGGTATGGCATGGGGGAAGGAAGCTGTGAAACTTAGGGGACACCAAGGTGTGAGGGTAGGAAAAATCAGAGTCAGTATCCCTCCATCTTGCGCAGGTGACATGTCTTGTCCTGCTGGCATTTGCAGCTTGTTTGTGACTATTATAACTTACAGTCTCGTCTCCTGCCTTCTTTACTTTCCACTGGCCTGCGACAAGTGGTTCTGCCCTTAACCTTTCTTATGGATTTGCTACACTTCGCCATAGAGTCCCATCCAGGCCTGAGGTTTGTCACAGAGCAGCCATACTACAAGGGGAGTCGGGACGGCTCTAAACCAGGACCTTTCTTCACCTGACCATGCTGTGCTGCCATGTTAATTTGTGTCCCAGGTTAGGGAGCTTTTTCTGAGGCTCAAGACGGGAAGTAAGTTGTATGCTCTACTCTCCCCATCATCAGTATTTACCTAAGGCTCACCTTCCCCTTTCCAGATTTGGCCCAGAGAGAGGAAAATCAGAGCATGAATGTTTGACCTGTTTATTCTCCTTCCCATCAGTCCCAGAGTCAGAAAATGTGTAAAATTTTCATTTCTCTCAATCACATCCTTCTACCAGTAAGCGCCAAGACTTCTTGCTGAGTAGGAATATCTTTTCAACTACATGGATAAGGCATGGGGTGGATAAAAGTATTTGGAAACTCCTCTCAAGACCATTTGTGTCAACTGCAGAGTTGTTATCTAAAACGTAAATGGCAAGGCAAAATTATTTTCTTTAACGTGAAGGGTTAAAAGAAATTTGCCTTGCCACTTACATTTTAGAAAAAAATCACATCTTTAACGTCTAGTTCTAAATCAATAAGGTTATCTTTGGCTAAATACTTAACTGAGAGCTTATCTCTCTATTGTTTCACTTTTGGTTCTTCCAATATCAAGTACCTGGAGGAACTGGATCTATACAAGAAGGCTTTCACATCACCATTTGGATAGCCAGAGTGACAACCACAAATGATGTCTGAGAGAGATCTAAACGGGAGATAAGGGGTGGCATACCTGTTCTATTCAATCTTCGTTTTTTTAAGTCAGATTTATTGAGATAGATTTCACATACCATACAATTCACCCACTTAAAGTGTACAATTTTTCAATGTTTTTTTCTTGCATATTGACAGAGATGAGCAATTATCATCACTGTCAATTTTAGAACATTTCATCACCTGAAAAAGAAAGCTCATGCCCTTTAGCTGTCGCTTCTCGTCACCTCTCCTCCCCCCCGCCCCCCAGGCTTAATCAACAACCCACTTTCTGTCTCTATAGATTTCCCTATTCTGAACTTTCATACGAATGGGATCATACAGTATGTGGACTCGTATGACTAGTTTCTTTCATTTGTCACAATGTTGTCAAGGTTCAGCAAGCTGTAACAAACGTTTAGCAGTACTTCGTTCCTTTTTATGGCCAAATATTATTCCATTGTGTGGCTACGTCATATTTTGTTTATCCATTTGTCTGTTGATAGACATTTGAGTTGTTTCTACCTTTTGGCTATTGTGAATGATCCAGCAGTAAACGTTGGCATACCTGTTACTGAAAACAGGGACACAAACAGATGTCCTGGATATATTTATTGCTGGATATGATAACTCTGCTAAACTTTTTGAGGAATCACCAAACTTTTCCACAGTGTCTATTATATGTTACATTCCTGCCAGAAGTGCACAAGGGTTCCAATTTCCCCATATCCTCACCAACATTTGTTATTTTCTATTTTTTATAATAGCCATTCTAATAGATGTGAAGTGGTATCTCATTATAGTTTAAATTTGCATTTACCTAGTGATGTTGAGCATCTTTTCATGTCCTTATTAATCATTTGTATATCTTTGGAGAAATGTCTATTCAAGTCCTTAGCCTATAATTGGGTTTGTGTTTTTTTGTTGTTGTGGAGTTACAGGAGTTCTTTATATATTCTGGGTATTAATCCATTACCATGTATATGATTTGCAAAAATCACGTTTATAGTTTTAGCTCTTAAATTTAGGTCGTTGATCCATTTTAAGTTAATATTTATATATGGTGTGAACTTCATTCTTTTGCATCTAGATATCCATTTGTTCTAGCCCCATTTGTTGAAAAGACTATTCCTCCAGTCAATGGTCTTGGCACCCTTGTTGAAGATCAATTTATCTTAGAAGAGGGGATCTTCTTTTTGTCTAAGTCAGATTATATATTGATAACTATTTGTGTTATAGAAGAATAGCTTCAAGAAAAAAATCTTCATGGACATTCTAAGTGTTGATCAGTGATGGACTATTACCAATAGCAAAATCAGTGGCAAAACCATTTTCAGAAAAACAGTTCTAATCATTTGTTTGGTGACTCATTGCAGAAGTTAATTCTATAAGAGCAGTAGACAATTAGGTATGGACAGAATGCAGATTTGCACTCATGACAAAATACTATTTTTTCAAAACCAAAAAGTGAATGTATCTGCAAACTAACAGTAATGTGATCATAATCAAAGCTTTGACCCTCAAGCAGGGAATATCTTGCCTCAGAGTGTATAAGCAACTCATGTGTAATTTCTACTGACAGTAAAATTACAACACAGCACAGATCTTTTGTCAGCAATATCATGACTGCTTTAAATGTGAAGGTCATATTACAAAAATTACTGGAACTCTTTTGATACTCATCAAAATATTGCTATATTCAAATTAGAACCAATAAGCAAAGTTTAAATATGTTTCCTAAGAGTTCCTAGAACTATTTATTATCAATTAATACAATTTAATTTGTATGAATTACATAGTACAGTAATTATGTTTTTCTTTTAAGTATTTCAAATTCTTTATCTGTAGTTAACACCAAGGTGAAATAAAAGTTCTATTCTTCTTAATCAGAGAACCAGGAAAGTAAACTTAGCTACTCTCTGGAATAATTATGAGCCTTTGAGTGTGTGTATGTGTGTGTGTTTATATGGATGTGGCTGTGTGCCAAGAAGAACTCAAGTAATTAGGTTGGAAACTGCTACTCCTAATGGAGATTCCAACATTTATTAAGAAAACTTAATGAGTTTTAAGACGAGCATATATTATTTGGACACACTTATTAGCCTAAATACTTCTAATTAGCATTAATAAATGTATTCACTGAACATTCAGAAATAATACCCCTGCCTGCTCTTCCTGGATGAAGTAACCACTTCATTAATCTTAATATCAGTGCTCTCCCATTAGTATGTAGTACTGGTAGTTAATAACAAGAAAAGCAATGCTGCCACAAAAATGTCTTTCCATATTAATATGGCAACACTAATTGCTGCCACAACACTAATTGCTGCCTAGCTCCTAAAATAGTTTGAAGAGAAAATCACAGGTATTTGGGGTTTTTTTGTTTTTTCCTATTTTTTCTGAAAGAGTGCCTAGTGACACAATTCTCAGCAAGACCTGAGTAAGCTAAAGTCAAAATAACTACTCAATTATTTAAAAAGCCTGAGTTCTGAAGTATTCTTTCAGCACTTTTTTCAGGAAAATGTTATTTCTTCTGTTCTGTGTCTAAGGTGATCCTTCACGCTTACCCAGCTCTGCCATAAAGCCTTTGGTATCTGATGTGAATGCCAACACTCTTAACAGTGAGTTCAAGCTTTGAAGTTTTAACTGGTCTTATTCATTTCACTTTAGGAACAAAGAAAGTTGGGGTGAGGTTGAATGGAAGAGAGAAATTGGGTGATAGATTAGGCTGGCCAACTTAGTCCATATTGGTCTTCCTTGCAGGTAGAGTGGTGACCAAATGATCAAGATATGGACAATGAAATGTTAAAGAAAATTTCTGGTGGGCTTTCTGAAAAACCTTTATAAAAGGACTGAATGCAGCTGGCATGGAATTTTCTTTCTCCTTTAACTTTGCCTACTGGTTCCAGGGAAGTAGACATAATGCCTGCAGGATCACAGACATTGAGTAACTTGTCTTCTTGAGACTTTATGAGTAACTTGTCTTCTTGAGACTTTATGAACAACATAAATCTTTAATCAACGTAAATAATATAATCTATGCATATCTCTTTTTCATGGAAAGACCTATCCTTTGCACATTAGATCATTTTTTCCAGATTTGGGGAGAAGGCATTTTTGTTCCACTCCTCTGGGATCCATGTAAGTATGATGGCAAAATGAGGATGAGAAAGGATTTGTAATTTCAAGTTATTTTTACTTCTGTGTCTCTCCATCCCATTCCCCACCTTTACTTTCACTTCCCCTATCCCTAGGGGCCTTATATTTTCTCTCTCCTCTTTTCCCTTCCTCCCCCATCTCCAGAATCAGATCAGAGATCAATGTAGACCTGGCTCGCCTGGCACTGCTAGAGGGTCTTTACCCAGAGATTCTAAGTTGGTGAGGGGAGTAGAACATCACGAACTTCTCTCAAGTCAGTACACAGGGTGAGCTACAAACTCACATGATTTCTTGCAGCATCACAGTAATACCATAGCTCCCAGTATTAGTCATCCATTTATAGCCTCCTGTCTGAATTTCTGATGCCTAGTTCATCCAAGTAGTAGAAGGAAGAAAACAAATAGAATCATGATTTTCAACCATGATTGATTGAACATTAAAATTGCCTGGGGGTGCTTCTTTTAAAAAATGATGCTTGAGCCCACAGTTTTACCAGTAAATCAGAATACTGAAGCCCACACTTTAATTCTTTATATGCTTTTCAGGTGGTTTTCATAATAAGCAGATGAGGTTGAGAACCACAAAATCTAGAAGCTAGAAAGGCAGCTACAGGCATTCTTGGCCCTGGGCTAGAGTTACAGGTACAAATAATCGCAGCTTTTGGAGTGTTAGACCACTTAGTTTGTTTTGTTTGTTTGTCTGTTTTGCGGTACGCGGACCTCTCACTGTCGTGGCCTCTCCCGTTGCAGAGCACAGGCTCCGGACGCGCAGGCTCAGCGGCCATGGCTCACGGGCCCAGCTGCTCCGCGGCATGTGGGATCTTCCCAGACCGGGGCACAAACCCGTGTCCCCTGCATCGGCAGGCGGACCCTCATCCACTGCGCCACCAGGGAAGCCCCAGACCACTTAGTTTTTAATGAGTGTCACTTGCTACTTAAAAATCATGCGAGATACACCCTTTGCTTCTAAATCAAATTTCTAAGCCTGATTTTCCAGCTTCTTCATTCTCCCATAGGCAATTTATTGTCCAGCCATTTCACATTGTTTCTTGCCTTGTCCACCTCTCTGAGCTCCTGGAGAGCATGGACTGTGGCTTCTCATCTCTGTAGACCTGAGTATAACTCAATGCCAGACACAAATAAGTGACACAAAAATAAGTCCAGAATCGTGTGGATCATCTCGGTTGGACATAAGTCAATCTGAAATGAGGCTTATATAATATATGTTTTCATGGACAACCGTCAACTTCAGTGTATAGATAGCTTTACTTATTCAACATTTATTGTGAAATTATAAAGTGGACATTGTGCTGAGACCTAAGGACACACTGTGAAGTGGATGTGAGCTGCCTTTGGGGAACTCACATTTTAGTGCATGTCATTTATAGATACTGAAAAGCATACAAAGAGGTGAGGAAAACATGCTTTGGTTCAGCATGATAAATATAGACATTAGATTAACTATTATATTTCTCATTTATGCTTAATTGTCATGCAATACAATAATAAAAATATTGTTAAACATATGTCAGATTGACTGTGTTGTAAGTCATATGTAGGTACAACACACACCTCTGCTAACATATTTTTAGTATTCTACTCCCAGTATATCAATAGTATGGCTGTTTGCCAACAAACTGATTCAACTACTTGTTCCTGGGGAATCTTCCATAATTTATACAATTTATCCCTTATTTAAGAAAGGATATTTCAGGGCTTCCCTGGTGGCGCAGTGGTTAAGAATCCGCCTGCCAGTGCAAGGGACAAGAGTTCGAGCCCCGGTCTGGGAAGATCCCACACGCCGTGGAGCAACTAAGCCCGTGCGCCACAAACACTGAAGCCTGCGTGCATAGAGCCTGTGCTCCACAACAAGAGAAGCCACTGCAATGAGAAGCCTGCGCGCCGCAACTAGAGAAAGCCTGAGGGCAGCAACGAAGACCCAATGCAGCCAAAAATAAATAAATAAATTTATATATTAAAAAAAGGATATTTCAGAGAGGTTAAGAAAGATAAATGAAGTACCACAGGGAGAGACATATAGGAGTTGATGAAATTAAATAATGTGGGCATAAAGAACATGGATTTGGGAACATTGGGAATGGATGGCAGGAGTTATACATAAATGTATATGTACATGTCAGTCCCACACTGCTGTATTTAAAATAGATGACCAACAAGGACCTACTGTATAACACAGGGAACTCTGCTCAATATTCTGTAATAACCTAAGTGGGAAAAGAATTTGCAAAAGAACAGATACATGTATAACTGAATCACTTTGCTGTATACCTGAAACTAACACAACATTGTTAATCAACTACACTCCAATATAAAATAAAATAGAATAAAAGTATACGTAAACTTCCATTGTATTTAAAGGCACCCCCTTGCACTATTTTAAAAAGGAATATTAAAGGAAAATAGTTTCCTCCAATCATTAATGACTCCTTTTTCCTTCTTTCTAGCCAATAATCAGAGCTTATAATGATGTTGACTCTGAGTTATGAAAAGGAAAAGGGCGGTTAAATATAAAACTAAAATATTAAAACAGATTTAAGAGCTGCAGCTCAACATCAGAATTGCTTTGATGAGAAATGTATCTCTTTGGATAGAGAATACGTTTTACTTTTCAGAGTTATGTCAAATTACATAACTCTCTGGGGCTTACATATCGTGAATCAAAGTTCTGGAGTAACGGGGAGAGTGTAGGACAAACGGGACCTCGGGCACCAGAAGCAGAAGAGGACAATCCAAAGACGAATGGGCTTTTCCGGACAAGGATCAGACTTCTCCCTGGAGGGAGAGCTGACCTCCCACAGTAGAGCAATGGCTACATCAGCTGCTTGCTACACTTTTACAGATCAAAATCATGAACCAAATACCCGGTAATGAACCACCCCCAGCTGCCACTCTGTGCCCTCCCAAGAGTGATTTTGATTGAAATGAATTTCTTTTAAAAAAATAGCAATGCCTAGGTCAACTAATCTGTGACAAAGGAGGCAAGGATATACAATGGAGAAAAGACAGTCTCTTCAATAAGTGGTGCTGGGAAAACTGGACAGCTACATATAAAAGAATGAAATGAGAACACTCCCTAACAAACAAACACCATACACAAAAATAAACTCAAAATGGTTTAAATGTGAGACCGGACACTATAAAACTCTTAGAGGAAAACATAGGAAGAACACTCTTTGACCCACCTCCTAGAGTAACGGAAATAAAAACAAAAATACACAAATGGGACCTAATGAAACTTCAAAGCTTTTGCACAGCAAAGGAAACCATAAACAAGACAACCCTCAGAATGGGAGAAAATATTTGCAAAGGATCATCGGACAAAGGATTAATCTCCACAATATATAAACAAACAGCTCATGCATCTCAATATTAAAAAAACAAACCACCCAATCCAGAAATGGGCAGAAGACCTAAATAGACATTTCTCCAAAGAAGACATACAGATGGCCAAGAAGCACATGAAAAGCTGCTCAACATCACTAATTATTAGAGAAACGCAAATCAAAACTACAATGAGGTATCACCTCACACCAGTTAGAATGGGCATCAGAAAATCTACAAACAACAAATATTGGAGAAGGTGTGGAGAAAAGGGAACCCTCTTGCACTGTTGGTGGGAATGTAAGTTGATACAGCCACTATGCAGAACAGTATGGAGGTTCTTTAAAAATCTAAAAATAGAATTACCATATGATCCAGCAATCCCACTACTGGGCATATACCTAGAGAAAACCATAATTCAAAAAGACACATGCACCCCAATGTTCATTGCAGCACCATTTACAATAGCCAGTACATGGAAGCAACCTAAATGCCCATTGACAGAAGAATGGATAAAGAAGATGTGGTACATATATACAATGGAATATTACTCAGCCATAAAAAGGAACGAAATTGGGTCATTTGTAGAGACGTGGATGGATCTAGACATACAGAGTGAAGTCAGAAAGAGAAACAAATATCGTATATTAACGCATATATGTGGAACCTAGAAAAATGGTACAGATGAACTGGTTTGCAGGGCAGAAATAGAGACACAGATGTAGAGAACAAACGTATGGAACACCAAGGGGGGAAAGTGGCCGAGGTGGGTGGTGGTGGTGTGATGAATTTGGAGATTGGGATTGACATATATACACGAATATGCATAAAATGGATAACTAATAAGAAACTGCTGTATAAAAAAATAAATAAAATTTAATTTAAAAGAAGCAATGCCTAATGCAATCAACTTTGTCACTGGTATTGACAGTGTGGCTCTAAAATTTAGTCTTGCTCTGGGTCTGGCATCTTTTGAAACATATAAGAAGAACAATGGAGTGAACATACAGGGCCTCGTTTCACTCTGAGCAATATAATTTACTCCGTGGGAATCATGAAAGCAAAATTAGAAAGAGATGAAGGCTTTGGTTAGCCTGCAAGACCTGCCTATCCTTGTCTGATTGGTTTGCCTTTCATTTTCTGAAGCACAACCTAGGGCCTTATAACCAACTTGCTGCCTCAGTTGAAATATGCTTTTGTCACTGGGAAATGTATTTCCAATTCCCAAACAGAAGTTGCTGGACAGAAGTACAATTACATTCCAAAGCAACATACATATTTGATACGTTGCAAGTCTTTTAGAGACATGTTTTTTACCCCTTGTGTTAAAATAGAATTGAAGGACCAAAGGCTTTTATATAGTAATAAGGAAGTATATGGTAAGACTCTTGTTCTTCTCACAGAATCTATCTTAGAGAAAATAACTCAGTAATTACTTTCTCTTACAGTAGAGATGTGTTGCTTTGTGGACAATGGAGCACTAAATAGAATCTACAATATACGTTTAACGGATATATCAATAGCTGTCCTGGCCTAGGCAATAAACTCAACAAGTGTCATCAAGTGAAATGGGTCCAGATTTTAGTTTACTACTTTTTAAGAAACTTACTTTTAAGTGTGAAGCCTTTTGAGAAACCTGAGAGATACTACTTCAAGGTTTATATTAACAGTGATAAGTCATGTTGATGTTATGTACTTTTTACATGATGTGATAAGAATGGCATCTACCTCTGTGGTCTTCTTCCCCAAAATCCATAACCTCAGTCTAAAACATCAGACAATTCCCAATGGAGGGACATTCTGCAAAGTACCTAAACATTACTCCTCAAAACTGTCCAGGTCATAAAAATAAGAAAAATCTGAAAAACTGTCACAGCCAGGAAGAACCTCAGAGGACATGAGACTAAATGTAAAGTGGTGGGCTTCCCTGGTGGCGCAGTGGTTGAGAGTCCGCCTGCCGATGCAGGGGACACGGGTTCGTGCCCCGGTCCGGGAAGATCCCACATGCCGCGGAGCGGCTGGGCCCGTGAGCCATGGCCACTGAGCCTGCATGTCCGGAGCCTGTGCTCCGCAACGGGAGAGGCCACAACAGTAAAAGGCACGTGTACTGCAAAAAACAAACAAACAAACAAACAAACAAACATGTAATGTGGTATCTTGGCTGGGGTCCTGTGACAGAAAGAGGACATTGGGTAAAAACTAAGGAAAGCTGAATAAAGGATAGACTTTGGTTAATAATAATGCATCAATATTGGTTAATTAATTGTGATAAATATATCATATTAATGTAAGATGTTAATGATAGTAGAAACTGGGTATAGAATCTATGGGAACTCTCTGTACTATCTTTGCAACTTTTCTCTTAAATCTAAATCTATTCTAAAAAAAGTTTATTAACAGTGAAGCTCTTTATTTTTTCCTGTACTAATATTGTATTAATATTGCAGAATTCATTTTACAGATGAGAAAATTGAGAGTCATAGAATTTAAGTGATTTTGAGCTACATGACTACACATGTAAATAGAAGAATAAGTACTTGAAATCAGGTCTGCTCATTTTCAAGGGCAGCGCTCTTTTTACCAGGTTTAAAGTCTGAGTTTCTTTCAAGGGTTTGAACACACATCCCGACTGGCAACTTAACAGCTTATCTCACTAACTCACTTCCTTCAAGTCTTTGCTCAAACCTTACCTCCTCCAGTGAGTCTGTTCTGACCACTGCATTTAATATGACACAGAAATTCTGCTTTCTTTTCCCTTAACACTTCTCATCTTCTAACATATCATATAATTTATTAATTTATTACCATGCTTGTTGCTTATTGTTTATTTTCCCCCATTAGAGTATGTTATAGATCACAGATCTTTATTATATTCACTGAGCACACCAAACAGTGCCGAGCATACAGAAGGTTCTTAATAAATGTCTGCTGAATGACTGAATCAAGCAATCTCAGCCCAGTTGGAATTTCTGGGGAAATATCTTCTGTTCTTTGAGTAAGGTCTTTGCATATTCTCAACTCACATGATTCATTCTACAGAGGTGGGAAATTATTTTATTTTGTTCAGCCTCTTCATTTTAATTTACCTGTCATGACCTGTGCTTGTAGCCGTCTTTTCTGTATCTTAATTTTTTTGTGCTTTTGACCCTTCATTCCTCCGAGTCTTCTTCCTGAACACATATTGCTAACACTAACTACACAAAAAAGATAACAAGTGTAGGTGAGTGGGTGGAGAAAAGAGAACCCTTGTACACTGTTAGTGGGAATGTTAATTGATATAGTTATTATGAAAAACAGTATGTAAGTTCCTCAAAAACTTAAAAATGGAACTACCAGTATTTCCACTTCTGGGCATATCTCCAAAGGAAATGAAATCACTATCTTGAAGAAATATATGCCGTATCACGTTCATTGCAGCATTATTCATAGTCATGATGTAGAAACAACTTAAGTGTCTGTCAGTGGATTAATGAAGAAAATGTTGTATGTATATATAGTGGAATATTATTCAGCCTTAAAAAAGAAGGAAAGCCCGCCATTTGCAACAACACGAATGAATTTGGAGTGCGTTATTCTAAGAGAAATAACCCAGAGGAAGACAAATGCTGTATCTTCTCACTTGTATGTGAAATCTAAAAAAGTAGAGCTCACTGAAGCAGAGAGTAGAATAGTGGTTGTCAAGGCCTGGGGAATGGGGGAAACAGGGAGATATTGGTCAAAGTCTACAAACTTATAAGATTAATAATTCTGGTGATCTACTGTACCAAATACTTGAAATTTGCTAAGAGAGTAGATCTTAAGTGTTCTCACCACACACACACATACAAAGGTAACTATGTGAGGTGATGGATATATTAATTTGCTTGATTCTGGCAATCATTCCACAGTGTATACATATATCAAATTATCAATGGTGTATCTTAAATATATACAATTTTTTATTGGTCAATTATACCTAAATAAAGCTGGAAAATAAAAATAACGTAAAACTAACTATAGTGTCAGTAGTCATTGATATGCAGTTATATCCATTTATTCCTTGTCATTCTGAAATAGATTTCTATAATACCATTCTTACTTTTTCATATAGCCTGTAAATTAGGAAAGCAGATCTCATTTTTTTTCTATGTATTTCCTAAATATTTGTCTGTAGGAACCGATATTATCACAGGATTACTGAGGAAGCCTGAAAGGGTCTCCTGTTTCTTTTCTTTCATTCATATCGCATTGCCTTTCTCCTGCTGTTGAAATTAAAGAGCATCTCCCAGCAACATGTCAGCCATTGTTATGTCCATTTTCCCCTGATACATATATATCAGAAAACCATAAATGAGCGTGATCAAATATGTTGTGAAAACTCTGTGTCTAAAGGGATTAACTTATGCCATGCATTATCTACTGTGTTCATTATTTCTGCAGTTGGAAAGGAGCAGTTTGGGATTGGTGGCACCTCGCTTCACCTGATCAGAGAACTTTTGTGGAAGCTGTTACATTTATGTGCAACAATAAAATATTTCAGAAACTAAATGTGCATGTGAGGTTTGTCTCCTGTACCTCCCCTCTCGTGTAGTAAGCTCAGTATATTATCAAAGCCACTCCATTAGCTGTTTAGAATCTAAAAGGAGGCTCTTCTGAGTACAGGACAAGGCTGAAGTTATAAACCCCCCCAGACTGACCATTTGTCATCGATACTAAAAATGGAACCTAATGATCTATAAGATCTTTTTCAATTATAATATTCATTTTCCATGCATTCAACAAGTGGTTATTGAGAAACTACTATACAAAAGATTATTAAAAGCACTGAGGGAGCCATGTGGATAAAACAAGAAGAACATTGCCCTCAGGTAGCATACACGCCAGATCCTAACAGATAAAGCAAAATAGAAAGCAATATACTACAAAAAGAACGTAAAAAAGTATAATATCAGGATATCTCAGCAGGGAGACGAAGAAGGAAGGGACACCTACTGGAGGAGTTCTAGTAAGACCCTGAGATAGCGTGGAATCAGGCAGATGGTGGTATGAAGTCAGTGGAGGTGCATTTTCATGAAAAAGATACTTGTTAGACATGAATGCTTGGGAGAAAATGAAGAGTATACATTCAAAGTAAGGAAACATATGTAGAAGAAGAGAAGAATCGGTAATTGAGCGCTCCATGAACAATAACATTTAAGGGAATGATGAAGAAATTGACACCTGTAACTAAGCCAAAATAGAAGAAAAACAAGAAAATATTAGTTTCCTGCAAATTAAAGGAGTAAAGAGTCTAAAGAATGAGATCAGCAGTGTTAGATGCTCAAGAGGGTCTATTTAGTGAGCGGTGAAATGAGCCATTGGGTTAATGATTTTTAGTTCACTGGTGATCTTATTAAGGTCGATTTCAAAATGAATAAAAAATCTAAACTGAGTTAAAGAATAGAAGGAGCTAAAGAAGTGGAAAATAATTAGAGGCTTAGCTTAAATAATGTATCAGTGAAGGAAAAGAATAACAGATGGTGATGTTTTGAGTGCAAGGTAAGGCTGCAGTAAGGTTTTTAAGGATGAAGGCAATTTGAACAACATCCAGACAGACAGAATGGAATCATATTAGAAAAGGAAAGAATGAAGACACAAGATTAAAGGTAACTTTTGAATCAAGGACCTGGGGAAATTGAGAGGGATGATTGAGTACATACGTGGAGTTAGTGCTTTGAAGAGAAAAAGACACATGACTGACTCTGAAATAAGAGTGCAATTCATGTACTTTTAGGGGAGAGATGGGGCAAGCAAGTTACAGGGTCTCATGCAGATTACATCCATTTTGTCTGGGAAGTAAAAGACAAGCCTCCCCCCACCCTTTTTTTTTTTTTTAAGAATAAGGTATTTAAAGGAAGAAAGAGGTCTGTAGAAGTATAATAAAGTGACAGTCTCTATCATGTTTAAACTTCTGTAAATCATTTGCAACCAATAGAAGTGATATACTCAGAACTGTTCTTTTGGAAGAGTATCTCTCAGTGTGATGTATTGTGAATTGAGAAGTTAAAATGAAGGGTAGTAGACAAGCTAGAAAACTACTGAAATCGTCCATGCAAAAAGCAATGAGTGTTTTATTTGGAAGTATTAGTAGTGAGAGTAAGAAGGAATAAAAGTAAAACATGCAGCATTGGGCAATTATTTTCTTATGCAAATTTTTACACCTAATATTTCATTTATTTTTATTATCAATCTGAGTTGATAGAATACACTTTGTATAACCCATCCTACAAATTAAAAAAATAAGAGAAGTTAAATAACTTTCTAAGAAAACACAAAATTGATTATAAACCAGAGTCAGAACAAAGTTGCCCTTACTTTCTGTCCATACATTTTATCATTAAACTACATTAAAGTCACTACCTCCAGTCCAGAATTCTAATGTGACACTTTTTTCACTCTTTTTTTCTATATTCAACCACCAAAACCTGTAGGTCCTCTTTTCTTCACATGACCCCAATTATCCTTTCCACCTCTTCCCCACACTCTTGCTTTATTTAGTTTAGATCCTCATCATGTCCTGCCAGGACACTAAAAAGAGGCATCAGATGATTTCCTGCCCTTCCATTGCATCCTTTGCCATGAAAAATCTTGTCATGACACTCTCCTGTGTGTAGAAGATAAATTAAAATTTGACTTTTTGCATGAATCTGAATGTATATTCCTAGATGATAACTTGTTTTCTGACTTAGAATACCATTTCCCATAAGACTGTGTTCAGGGGCTATTGACCCATTCCCGCATCCACATTTATATTACTTTTCTCGGCCTTATATAGCAAAGTCTATAATTTAAGCAGAGACTTAAGCAAAAGATCCAATGCTTTTGATTAATTTGGACTTTTGTTCATAAAAAAGTTTGAAAAATCTCGATCGGTTCAGGCTAGATTTCCTTTTAAAATTATGGAAATTTTTATTATTTTTGTTTTCTTTTTTCTTATAATATAATTGGTCTTCACGACCTCTACAGTACCTAGATAGAAGATGCATAAAGTCATCAATGATAAAACTTTAATATATTTTTAGTTAGCAATAAATTCCTCCGCCAGTCAACTGAATAATATAAAGATTTTAATAAGCACATCAATCAAACTGCTAGAAAGCCTCACACTAAACTTGTGCTTATCCTAGAGTGCAAAGGCTTGATATTCTAATTCCAAAAGTCTCAATGACCTTAGAATGATAAGCTAATGAATATAGCTCAGTTTGTTCCTTCTATTAACAATAATATTATTAATTTCTTTGTTATGTATATGGAGAAGGGATATTGAGAAGATGATTTTTTTTTAAATGAAGTGTTTCTCTTCAGTGAACACATTTCTAACTTGTAGCTTCTAAAGTATCACCTCATGCAATTTTACCTGATGTAGATCTGAGATATGTCCATTAGCAACTAAATGAAAAATACTTTATGGTCCTTACCACGAAGCATTAATGTGATTCAAATAAAGTAATCTGGATAGTCCTTGCAGTATTTGTGAAAACTTTCCCCTTTATGACCTTTGCTAGCATATTTGAGTAACAAAATTGAAACAGATTAAAAATAATAATTTTTCCGATTGGTGGAGTTTCTAAATTCACTCAGTGGAAGCAAAATCAGCATATTCATGGGACATCAATTTTCATTGCTTCATTCCCTCTTAATTGATGAAAATTCCTGAGACTACACAGAGAACCTTCTTTGTATTCCAGCCATAGGTGTTTCTATTAAATTAGTCTTACCTATGCTCCCTCAAAGAACAATTAATGCATTAGATCATAGCTAAAGTCACTCAAGAAAACCAGTGCTACAAATAGAAAAATTGAAAAATCTTATTCACCATTTCTTTGATCATAGTCTTTAAATTGAAACCAGAAGTCGCCTATGCTTCTGTCAAATCAGTTGGAACTGGTTTGAAAGCTCAAATTGAAGTTCATATACTCAACAAATCAAAGGCTAAATGAACTGCCTGAAAGTCTAACAGTGTGATGAAGAGCCGTGGAATTTTTCATGTAAGTTGGTCAAGTTACCTCTGCATGATATGCTGCAACTGCTATAGTGCTTTATATTATCATCCCACTCTTGCTTGATGACTACAAAATGTTTCATGGAACCCTTAGCAGTAGTAGAACTTAGCAAAAAAGCAAATCTCTAGTGTGCATAAATATATATGCTTATAAATATATCATAATATTTTCATATAGTTAGAAAACCCTAATTATGCTTCTATTAAAAATTTTGAGGGATTAAATGTTCTTTGTGTGATAGTCCTGTGATGTTTGGTTTGTATTGTTATTTTGCTTTATCCCAAAGTAATTCATGTGGCTCTTAAGAGCCATTCAGTGCTCCTAACCGTCCAGTAATCTTGCATGTGTTCAAATCTTATATATTTCCCTAACTATCTCGATTTGGAGGTATTAATATGTAGGACTAAGTAGGGTATTGTTATATGTATTTTCCAAACAGAAATTTGGGACATATCCTATAACAACTCATTTTAGGAAGAACAGTATGTAGATGAGTAAGGAGAGTACTCAAGGTCTTATTGTCTTAATTACTCAGGGTCCACCAGAGTCTCCCGAGTTTGTCAATGTAAGTCTTTGGGGCCACATAACAAACTAGGTACAGTAGTCCTGATGTAATCTGACCAGGGAGGAATAAATGAAATTATTATCTCTTTGGTCTAACACTTGCAGTGAAGTCTAAGATTTATGATTGTATTATCTTTATTAGCAGCTGAATAGAAAACTTCAAGTTATCCCTTTCCATGTGTAGAAAAATGGCTCTTTGTATCTAAATGTATGAATTTGCATTTGTCTCTACTTAATTTCCTATTCATAAATTTTATAAACATTAGCGTGGCATAGGTGTAACATGAGCTGTTGAGTAAGACAGAGCTGGGATAAAGTTTTTCTTCTGCCACTGGTTATGCCATTTAATTTTTATATGCCTTTTAAAAAATCAAGAAGAATAATGTCTATTTTGGGTAGTTATTACCAAATGAGATGCAGTGTATAAAGCGGCCTAGTCAGCACAAAGTAGTTACTCCAAAATGTAGCAGTTAGAATTATGAATACTATTTCTGCTCAATATTTGTAGAAACTTGATTCTGTCATCTTATATATTAGATAGCCCAAAAAAGTCATAACTGTGCTTCACTTTTATCTATATTCAATCATTGATACAAATGTTAGGGAAAAACAAAGACAAGGTCGAGAACATGATGCAACAAAGACTTCATTCTAGGTTGAAATCTATTCATTAATGAATAATTGGCACATAAATATTCAACCAGCTACGGAGCAGTAAAATGTAATTATTTAACCCCATAGATAATCGCAGGGTATCAGAGGCATTTTCTTGTACACCCTGCTTAAATGCACACAAACATGGACGCACAACTACACACACGCAACAAACATGGGCATACCCATACCAATGTTAAGATAAAATATCAAGCCGTTCTAGCAAGTCTTGTTGTTAGGTGAGCCTATGCTAACTCTTGGTAATTGCCAATTCTGCCACTACTTACTCATAAAATTTGTTTAGCTAGTTCTTCAATGTATTTCTTCATTCCTGTCATCTGCTATTTTTATCTTCTTGAAAATTAAAAGAACCTTTTCTCATCTGATTTCTGTTAGGAGGCCTTGAGTTCATTTGTGATCACATCTTCTATGTCTACTCTCTAGGAGGATTTCAATTCACTAAGGCCTGAAGATTTAAGTTAACTCAAGGGAGCTTATCACTCTCTCTCATTCTCTCCCCAAGCTATACTTATGCTGCCTCCACACCATCACTTACATTATATCTACTTTCATTATTACTATTATTTTATTCAACTTGAAGTTTGTCTTAATAATTTTATGACAGAGCTTTCTTACAATTCTGCACTACTTGAGGATTGTTTGTTCATACCACTCCTACAGCACTAATAATACAATTTATAATGTTGTGCACTAACTTTTCTCATCTTATATTTACTTTTTGTAGACCCTATTGTACCTTGAGCACAAACTGAGAAGTAAAAATTTTTAAGCACAGTGTGTAGTGATAAGACTTCATGAGTCAGATAATTGAACTCTGGTCCTTCAATGATCATTGAAGAGCATCACCGAACCTCTGCTTCTTTATCTATAAAAAGTTGAAGTTGGACTACATGCACTTTAAATATCTCTTCAAACTCAAAATGCTTCTACTAGTGTAATAACCTATAAGCTCCCCAAAGCAGGAGGCATATGTGTCCTGTTCATTCTTAGCTCCCTGGGCACTTAATATAGTAAATAGCATATATTCATTCATTCATTCAACAAAATTTCATTGCATATAAGCTACTCTTCAAGGTACTTGGCCTAAAGAAATAAATCCCTACCCTGATGGATTTTCTAGTAAGAGGAGAAATAATGACCAGTATTTTAGAAGTTTATTAGTGATGAATACAACAGGAATAGTGATCAGAAGTGCCAGGGTTGGGTTTGCATTTTTCAGTAGAGTGGTCAGTGTAGGCCTCTCTGTGAAGGTTACATTTGAGCAAAGATTAGAAGGATGTGGGGGTGAGCCATACAGAGATATGGAGAAAGAGTTTTCCTGGAAGCAGGAAGAACCAGTGATACTTCCAATGTTGTGACTGTCCAATTGACGGGGAAGGAACCAGAGAGACTAGAACTGAAGAGGTCAGAGAAGTAGCAGGGAGCCAGTGATGGGCCTTGTACTTCATTGTGAAGACGGTGACCTGACCTTCATAAGATGGGGAGCCCTTGGACAGTTCTGAACCCAGAGGTGGCATGATCTGATTTATATTTAAAAGGTAACGCTGGCTGCTAGATTGAGATTAGACTGTAGAAGGAACAAGGAATAGGAGCAGGAATACAATCTAGAAATGATGATGGTTTTGACAAGCAGTGGAGGTGGTGGGAAGTGATAGGGTCTTGAGCATATTTTGAAAGTAGAGACAACAGGAGTTTTTGAAAGAAACAAAAATCAAGAATAACTCCAAAGTTTGGGGCCTGTCCAATGGGAACGATGGAGCTACCACTAACTGAGCTATAGTGGAGCAAGTTTGTGTGGGAGGACCAGGAATTTAGTTGGATATATTTGGTTTGAGATGTCTATTTAGCATCAATAATTGCTCAGTAAATGTGTGTTGACTGATTATATTTAACATGTGTAACATTTTCTTTTGTATATATCACATGTAATCAGAAAAATTAAAATTGTAAGAGCTGGCTTTCAAAACCTTTCTTCATTATAAAAAATTTTTCCCCACTGTATTAATATTGCCTATCTTAGTGCAATGGAGGGGAAAAAAGAAATTCTCAGGATTTAGAGGAGTAGATAATTTGGTATGTAGTGATTGATGAAACATGCGATTGCTGTAATATGCAAAAGTAGGGCAAATTTCCATTATATTTTTACATAGTATAGTTCAACGTCCATTTGAGAAAAATCTCCATTAGAATGCACAGTCTGCATGTATTTTTTTTGTTTAGAATTGCAGTGGGTAAAAAAGGTGCTCTTAGTGAAAAATTGTGAGAACTTCTGCAGGTATTTGAAAACATTTTAATTCACATAACTGCAAAAAGTGCAAAAGCTGTTAGTAAAAAACATTATTATTTTTCATTATTTTAATTGATTAAACAATTTCCAGTAAACAGATGTTTCCCTAGACCTAAATCTTCAATCATTGGATGATCAGGATCACAGCCTGTCTTTATCGCTTAAACTGTCTCAGTGTTGGTAATGGCAGCTTACATGTTTGTGTGAGTAGCACAAATATATACATATATATATATATATATATATATATATATATATATATACAATGTATATTTATATGTGTGTGTGTGCTTAAGGCATTACAAAAGCTTATTTTTTTAACATTTAGGCTTTATGCTTTATTCATTTTTGCATGTGTGCCAAAATATCCTTGCAATGAAACAAAAAAACACGATAGGGGAAGTTCAGCAATTACCTTCCAGAAAGTAGAGGGAAACTAAGAACCATAAACTAAAGGATACTTTCATAGTACAGTTCAGTGGAAATTACCCCAAATTTAATTATTCCAAAATTATAGGGAAAAAAGTTTACCAGTTTTATTACTTAGTACGTTTTGAAAGTCAACATTTTTGTGTATGATTTTGTTTTTGCAAGGTTTTCTTAGGGTATTCTGAGCATTTATCTAGCAGAGTCTATAGGTCTATGGATCAGGACAAAACAAGCTCTCTAACTACTACACAGGGACATCCCCATTTCCAAGGCCTAAATAACATACCCTCAGCCCAGTGCTCTCTGCCCTAATTTGAACCAGTAAACAATCTTCAAGCTTTGAATTCAGCTTCTTAGAAATCATGATTGCAGGAAAGTCATGTGTTGCATAAGAGAGTGAAATATGAGAAGGAAGAAATGGAGTGACATCAGCAAGATGGTGAGATAGAAGTTTCTAGTGCCTGTGCCCTCACAGAAACATCAATTTGAATGACCATCCACACATGAGAATACCTTCACAAGAGGTAAAGATTCCAGGTGAAAGATGATACATCTGGGTGGAGCACAGAAATAAGAACAATGCATTGATGACTACAGACAGGAGGTTTTATATTACCCACCTCATCCCTCCCCCAAGCCTAGGCAGCCCAGCTCCTCAGAGAGAGACACTTCCCAGTGGGGGAAGGAGAGTGAACTGAGCACCTGACCTCACTATGAACCTCAGTACCAGGCCAGCCACTGTGGCCTCAGGCACCTATGAACTCAGGCTCCTGACTGACCCCACACTCCAAACTGGCAGTTGTGACCCCAGCCTACAGGCCAGCACCTGCAAACGCAGGCTCTGGGTACACCCCAGCACAAAACTGGTCCTCTTTTCCCCAGGATCCAAGCTGGCACCTGTGAATCCAGGTACCGCACTGGCGCCCATGAACCCGGGCTCCAGACCCAAACCTGTGGCACCAGGCCAGCACTCACAGACTCAGACTCCAGGCCAGCAGCCTCGGTCCCAGGCTCCAAGCCCACGCCAGCTGCCAGACTGGCTCATGGCTCCAGGCTCCAGGCCCACGCCAGTGCCAGACCAGTCCCTGTAGCACCAGGCTTCAGTAGACCCAAGGTCCAGCCTGTCCCAGTAAACCTAAGGTTAGCAGAAGGAAGTAAATAATAAATATTACAGCAGAAACAAATAAAATAGAGACTAGAAAAACAATAGAAAAGATCATTAAAACTAAGAATTGGCTTTTTGAAAAGATCAAGTTGACAAACCTTTAGCTTGACTAAGAAAAAAGAGAGAAGACTCAAAATAAATGGAATCAGAAATGAGAAGGAGATATCACAATTGATGCCACAGAAATACAAAGGATCATAAGAGACTAATATGCACATTTATATGCCAACAAATTGAATAATCAGGAAGAAATGGGTAAGTTTCTAGAACCACACAAGCTACCAAGATTTAATTATGAAGAATTAGAAAATCTCAACAGACCAATATCAAGTAAAGAGATTGAATCAGTAACCAAAAACCTCAACAGTAGTCAACAGGTACATGAATAGATGCTCAACATCTACTTGAGCATTAGAAAAATGCATATCAAAACCACAATGAGATATCACTTCATGTCTGTTAGAATGGCCATCATCAAAAATGTAAGAGATAACATATGCTAGTGCGGATGTAAGAGAACCCTTGTGCACTGTTGGTGGGATTGTAAGTTGGTGCAGCCACCATGGAAAACAGAATGGAGGACCCTCAAAAAGTTGAACATAGAACTACCATATGATCAAGCAATTTCACTTCTGGGAATATATCCAAATAAAATAAAAACACTAACTCGATAAGCTATCTGCACCCCCATGTTCATAGCACCATTATTTACAATAGCCAAGATATAGTAACAACCTGAGTGTCCATTGACACATTAACAGATAAAGAAGTTGTGCCATATATACATATACACACACACACACAAACACACACAATGGAATATTATTCAGCCATAAAAAATGAGGAAATCTTGCCATTTGTGACAAAATGGATGGGCCTTTAGGCATTATGCTAAGTGAAATAAATCATACGAAGAAAGACAAATACCATATGATCTCATTTATATGTGGAATCTAAAAAAAAACAAAAATACCCCCAAACTCATAGAAAAAGAGATTAGATTTGTGGTTACTAGCGGCAGGAGTTAGGGAGAGGGAGAATTTGATGAAGGTAGTCAAGAGGTACAAACTTCAGTTATAAGGTACATAAGTCCTAGGGATGTGATGTACAACATGATGGCTATAGGTACCACTGCTGTATGATATATAGGAAAGCTGTTCAGAGAGTAAATCCTAAGAGTTGTCATCGCAAGTAGAGAAGTTGTTTTTCTTTTTTTTCTGTTTATTTTTATTGTACTGTATGGTAAGATGGATGTTAACTAAACTATTGTGACAATCATTTCACAATATATGTAAGTCAAACCTTTATGTTGTGCACGTGAAACTCATACAGTGCTTTATGTCAATTATATCTCAATAAAACTTGAAAAAATAAATAATAAAAATATAACAATTTTAAAAAACTCCCAACAAATAAAAGCCTAAGACCATACGGCTTCACTGGTGAATTCTACCAAACATTGAAAGAAGAATTAATATCAGTCCTTCTCAAACTCTTCCAAAAAAGAGAAGAGGAGGAAACACTTCCAAATACATTTTAATGAGGGTAGCATTATCCTGATACCAAAGCCAGACAAGGACATTACAAAAAAAGAAAACTACAGGGCAATATCCCTGATGAACATAGATGTAAAAAATGTACAACAAAATACTAGCAAACTGAATTCAACAGCACATTAAAAGGGTAATATCCCTGTGATACAAGGAAGATTCAACACACACAAATCAATATATCTGGTATACCAGATTAAGAATTAAAGATAAAAATCATGATCATCTGTCATCTCAATAGATACGGAAAAAGCATTTGGCACATTCAACATCATGATAAAAATTCTCAACAAATTGGGTTTAGAAGGGATGTACCTCAACATATAACAAAGGCCATATATGACAAGCCCACAGCTAACATCATACTCAACGGTGAAAAGCTAAAAGCTTTTTCTCTAATTTCAGGAACAGGACAAGAATGCTTACTCTTATCAGTGAAAGATCTATACACTGAAAACCATAAAACATTAACGTGAGAAATTGAAATAAGTAGAATTATACCACTTGTTCATGGATTGGAAGAATTAATATTGTTAAAATGTCCATAGTGCCCAAAGCAATCTACAGATTCAGCGCAATCGATATCAAACTCCCAATGGCTACTTCACAGAAATAGAAAAAAACAATCCTAAAATTCATATGGAATACAAAAGATTTGAATAGCCAAAATAATCTTGAGCAAAAAGAACATGGTTGGAGGCATCATACTATCTGATTTTAAATATGCTACAAAACTGTAGTAATCAAAACATCATGATACCAGCATACAGATATATAGACCAATAGAAAAGAATAGAGAGCCCAGAAGTAAATACACACATTTATGGTCAATATATTTTTAACAAAATTGTCAAGAACACACAATGGGAAAGGCCAGTCTCTTTAATAAATGGTGTTGAGAAAATTAGTTTTCCTTAGACAGAATAATGAAATTGGACCCTTATCTCACCACATATGCAAAAATCAACTCAAAATGGATTAAAGATTTAAATGTAAGACCTGAAACCATAAAACTATTAGAAGAAAACAGAGGGAAAGCTTCATGACATTGGTCTTGGCAATTAGTTTTTTGGATATGACCCTCCAAAGCATAGGCAAAAAAAAGCAAAAACAGACAAATGGGATTGTATCAAACTAAAAAAAAATTCTGCATAGCAAAGAAACCAGTGAACAGAGTGAAGAGACAACCTACAAAATGGGAGAAAATATTTGCAAACCGTATATCTGATAAGGCTTTAATATCCAAAACATAAAAGGAACTCAAACAACTCAATAGCAAGAAAACAAATAACCTGATTTAAGAAATGGGCAAAGGACCTGCATAGACATCTCTTAAAAGAAGACATCTCTTAAAAGAAGACATCTCTTAAAAGAAGACATACAAATGACCATAAGATATATGAAAAGATGCTCAACATCACTAATCATAGGGAGAAGCAAATGAAAACCACAATGAACTATGACATCACACCTGTTAGGATGACTATTATCAAAAGAGAAGCAGTAACAATTGTTGGCAAGGACGTAGGGAAAAGGGAACGCTTGTTCACTGTTGGTGGGAATGTAAACTGGTGGAGTCACTATGGAAAAAAGTATGGAGGTTCCACACAAAAAAATTAAAAATAGAACTGCCACATGATCCAGCAATCCCACTTCTGGGTGTATACCCAAAGGAAATGAAATCAGGATCTCAAAGAGATATCTGCACTCAGCGTTATTCACAATGCCAAGGTCTAGAACCAACCCAAGTGTCTGTCGATGGATGAATAGATAAAGAAGATGAGAAGACATTATATATGTGTGTGTGTGTGTATATATATTCTAATATATATTAGAATATTTTAAAATATAATAGAACATATATTATACATATAAAATTCTATTCTGTATATATAGAGAGAATGGAATTATGTTTCTGCCATGAGAAAGAAGAAAATCCTGTCATTTGAAACAATGAATGAATCTGGAGGACATTATGTTAATGAAATAAGCCAGACAGAGAAAGACAGACATTGTATGATTTCACTTATATGTGGAACCTAAAAAAAATAGAGCTTTTAGAAGCAGAGAGCAAGAGCTGGTAGGGTGGGGGAAATGCTGGTCAAAGGGTACAAAGTTATAGTTACTTAGGATAAATAAGTCTAGTGTTCTAATGTATAGGCCTGATGACTATAGTTAATAGTACTATATTGAATACTCTAAGTATGCTAAGAGATTAGATTTAAGATGTACTCATTATGGAAAAAATGGTAACTAGGTAAGATGACCTGTTAATTAGTGTGACTGTAGTAATCATTTCAGTATTTACATGTGTATCAAATTATCATATTGTATGCCTTAAATAGGTACTATTTTTAATAAAAATTTATAAATTATAAAAAGAGTGAAATATGTCAGGTAGAATGAACATCTGCCATCATTGTGTGTTTACATACTGCCTTGTACGCCCATCTCCTTTAAAAATGAGAGCCTGTCTGCTTCACAAAGGTAATTTTCTGCAACTGCAGGCCTGGGACCAGGCTCTGAACCAAAGCTACTATCCAAGAAATTAGCATAGTTCAAAAGTCAAGTAACTAGCTTATTTTTTTCTATGACATAATTTGCTGGTGTTTTTCTGCTATTTTCTTCTTACTAAATGTCTGTTTTCAGCAATATAATCGTAAATTAGAAGTCAGTGCTTATTTAAGATCAGTCAGAATGGAAAGTATTACTGAAATTAAAATACAAGTCAACGAGAAAATAATTTGGCATGTACACTTTAAAATGTTTTGCTGAGCTTTGAAGACATACAGTGTTAATAGGAGGCAAAATACCCTGGTATTGACTGTGCAGCCAACTGTTAAATGAGAAAAGTGTCTTATTTTTAATTTTGAAGATTAACTATGTTTGAACACTAGTGATCTTCCTTTTAGAGCAGTCTAATTAAATTCTTTGTTTAAGCCATCTAGGCTAGAAAGATCATTACATCAAGAAAAATATTTAAACTTGTTTTTATCTGAAAATCAAGGGCCCTTTTTACTGTGATATTTAATTAACTTAACAATTTTTGATCATTTTAATATGAAAATTTCTGTCCATTATAAAAGGCACAAATAAATAATAGGCACAATAAATAAAAGGTACAAATAAAAAGAGGCATAGGCCCTGATGTTTGTGAAGTAAAGGTGTTTTTTTGCGCCGCTCCAGGTATGTGTAGATTCTCCCTGCACCATGGTGTCCACTCCAACCAGGCAGCCATTCACAAATCCCTATGAATTATCTCACATAAGTCAACATCTCGTTTATTCGGCTCTCCTTCCCTGGATTCCAGATCAAAATACACCTGTCCTCTATCATTGTAAACCCATTCAGTATACTGAAGCATTTTAATAGCATAGTGAGTATTCCTTAAGCAACACATATTTTTTCTTAGCAGCAGCATCACTTGGGAGTCTGTTAGAAATGCACAACCTCAGTTTTTACCCCAGAACTTTGAATCAGAATCTGCATTTTATAATGATCGCCCCCTAGTGATTTCTGAACACATTAAACTTTCACAAGTATTACTTTAGAGAGAAACCCTTAGTCCTGAAATTGTACTTTCAAATATTTTATCTACCTTTTCTAATTTTTGGCATTAAATTGTTTACTTTTTATTACCCCTTTAATATATGAAGGCTCTGTAATGATGTGCAATTTTTAAAATTCTAGATATTGGCAATTTGTTTTCTTGCTAATTATTTCTTTGTTCTACAGACTTCTAAATTAATATTGCTCTGATCAGATAATATACTTTGTATTATTTTGATACTTTGATATTTATTGAGTTTTTATGACCCAGAATTTTGTCCACCTTGGTGAATGTTTCATATGCACTTGAAAATAATGTATATTCGATAATCGTTAGGTGTAGTAGTCCATCAAAGTCAAATAAGCCAGTTTCTTAATAGTGTTATCAAGCATTCTATATCTTTACTGACTTTTATGATTCCTATCAGTTATCAATAGGGTAGTATTAAAATTTCTAAAGTTCCTTGTAGATTTGTCTATGTTTTCTTTAAATTTGTCAGTTTTGTTTTTATATTTTGAAATTCTGTTATTATGTGCATACAGATATATCTTTGGAAATAATTTTGGTGATGAAGTACAGCACAGTTTGTCTGACGTTAATATACCCACCTCTTCTTTTTTACGCTTAGTGTCCTCAGGGTATACATTTCCCCATCATTTTATTTCAAAGTCTGTTTTATATCATATTCCTTTGAGACATCATATAGACAGGTCTTGCTTTTTTTATTTACTCTTATAATCAAGACCTTTTAATTGAAGTGTTTATTCCTTTTCCATTTATTGTAAGTTTGATATTTGTTCCAAAATTGATATATTCTTTATTCCTCAGTTTTCTGTCTTTTTTTTGATAAATAATATTTTTTCTAGTATTTGTTTGTATTTCCTGTTGAGTTTTGAGATATACCTCTTTGTATTTTATTTGATTACAATATGTATCTTTAACTTAACGTTAACAATCTACATTCAAACAATACATGAAATTTACAAGAGTGTAATTCTATTTAACACTCTCCTGCCCTATGTGCTCTCATTACATATCTTCTGAGTATTCTACAAATGCTGCCACATATAATATTTTTTTGCCTTGAACAATTACCTTCTATTAGAAAAATTTAAAGATATATTTTAGAGTTTCATCATATGTAAATATGCATGTGTGTTTATGTATAATTTGGTGTCATTTTCCCTGACTTAGTATCCTTTGAGACATTTTATGCATATAAAAGGTAAGGGTTTTTATATACACATTAGTATGCTATCCACATTTTTCTGTGCCTTAATACTTCTGATTTTTAAAATGTTAGAAAATTTCCATGCAGATATGTTACATTTTATAAGAGCTGCATGATTTTCCATTGTATGGATATACTATAATTGATTTAAACAAGCCCCTGTTGAGTATTATTTGATGTTAAAAACAATGTTTCAGTGAACAATCTTCCATTTATATCTTTATGGACAAGTGAAGATTTCTACAGAATAAATATATGTGTGGAACTGCATATCAAAGAAAATGTTTACTTTAATTGTCATAGTTGCCCCCCAAAAATGTTGTACCAATTTACCGTTCCATCTACATCATATGAGAATGCCTAATTCTATGACTTATTTTTTAATAGTTAATGGCTATAATTTATACACAACAAAATTCACTCTTTTAGGAGTACAGTTTGATAAATTTTCTAATTGTATAAGGTTGTATATCTTCCATTACAATAAAAATACAGAACTGTTCCACCACCCTTAAAGGCTCTCTTATGACCATTTGAAGTGAACCCTTATCCTTGGCTCCAGGCAGCCACTGATCTGTTTTCTGTCATTATTTGCCTTTTATAGAAGTTCATATAAAGAGAATCATATGGTAGCTGTCTTTGAATTCTTTCACTTAGCAAAAATTTTTTTAATTACATCCATGGTGTTGTTCTTTTTATTGCTGACTGGTATTTCATAGCATGGTTAAAAGATAATTTGTTTATCCATTCACCATTTGATGGACAACTTGGACTGTTTCCAGATTTTGATTATGATTAATAATACTGCTATAAATATTCATGTATAAGTTGTATGCACAGGTTTTCATTTTAGTTTGTTTATATGATCTTACACAAGAACAGGATTGCTAAATCATATGATAAGTGACATATATACTGTTTTAAATTTCCCAAATGGGCTGTGCCGTTTTGCAATCCTATCAACAATGTATGAGCATTCAAGTTGCCCCATATTCTCTCCCATACTTGATAATATCATGTTACTTTTTAAAAATTTAACCATTCTAATGGGTGTTAGTGGTTTTAATTGCATGCCCCTGATGACTGATGATGTTGAGCATCTCTCAGGTGTTTATTGGTCATTCATATACCTTCTTTGTGAAGTATCTGTGCAAGTGTGACCCATTTTTTATTTGGTTGTTTGCTTTCTTATCATTTTCATGCTACTGACACATAGGAGGAAAGAGGCATGAGAAAATGGACTTGGAAAAGGAAGCAAGACTTGTATCTGATTATCACATAAGAAAGACTCATTAAGTGATTTCAAGCTTTTCTTTAAACAGTGGTTCTGAAATCTAGCTACGTATTAGAATCCCCTGGAAAGATTAGAAACCTATCAGTGCCCGGGTTCTACCAAAATCCAATTAAATTGGAATGGGTAGTGGTGAGAGAGTCTCAGTAGTTATTAAATCTCTCCACATGATCCAGTTGTGCATATAGGATTGACCACAACTTCTTTATAAACTTTTGACAGTGGCAGAATTTTCAAAAAGATTAAAGCCAAGTGGGCTTTAAATCCCATTATGTATATTTAATTCAAAGAACGAAATAATGCCATTTGCAGCAACATGAATGGACCTAGAGATTGTCATACTGAGTGAAGTATGTCAGACTGAGAAAGACAAATATCATATGATATTGCTTATATGTGGAAACTAAAAGAATGGTACAAATGAACTTATTTACAAAACAGAAGTAGAGTCACAGATGTAGAAAATAAACCTATGGTTACCAGGGTGGATAGGGGGTAGGGATAAACTGGGCGATTGGGATTGACATATACACACTACTATATATAAAATAGATAACTAATAAGGACCTACTCTATAGCACAGGGAACTCTACTTAATACTCTGTAATGACCTGTATGGGCAAAGAATCTAAAAAAGAGTGGGTATATGTATAACTGATTCACTTTGCTGTATACCTGAAACTCATACAACATTGTAAATCAACTATACTCTAATAAAAAATTTAAAAAAACACCAAAGTTAAGAAAGTGTTATATTTTGGTTAAAATATAGAATGAAATATGCTCCTCTTGAAATAAGATTGGCAATTAGAGCAGATTGTTAAAAACAGTGATGAATGAGAAGATAAAGTGTACTTAGATGCTTTTTCTTTTAGTATGAATCTGAACAGATATCCTCTAAGTTAGTAAACCTTGATATTTTAATAAAGAAGACTATTCTGTCAAAAAAGTATAATTAAATGGAATATGAATCAGTCTCTCTACTTATTAATTAAATTTAGTTGTTTGGATCATGAAGCTCAAGATCAATGGACACTTTAATTATTTACTAACATTAAATAAATGTGTCCATTAATAGGAATTAAAGTGAGATGAATTTTAGCTCACAGTAAAATGGGAAGAACATTCTAAAGACATGCCCCTGCAACATCTAGTATATAATATCTAGCATATCTCTTCCTAGCAGTGTGCCTGTAGGGTACAAAACAATCAATACTTATTTTAGGTAAATAAATGGATACTTCAGGAGGAAATAGAGTCCCCACCACTACAGTGGATTTAAGCAGAAGCTAGAGGGCCATCTGCCAGAGATACTGCTGAAAAGATTTCTAAGGGGGTAGAAAATTGGTGAAGACGGCTTATAAAGCCCCTTTGACCTCTAAAATTATTTGATGCTGCATTTCAGTAATATTGACATTTGCACTTCACAGTACCTCGCTGATCTTTTACCTGCTGTGGGAGAATAATGCAGCTTTAACAGAAAAGCTTTTTGACCCAATTCTTTTTTCATATTTGAAGAACTCTTATTTTTTCTTAGGGTAGGCAGAAGTGTGTGGAGACATGCAGGCTCTGAAAATTGAATTGGTAACACATTGACAGGAAGTGAAGTTGACTTCACTGCAAAAGTTCAGTATGGAAAGGGGTAACTAAATGAGAGCACTGCCCCAAACGAGCCTAAGACATTGTGATTTTAGTTGCTCAAAATGATACATCTCATTCTTGTTTTTCAAATCAGATTCTCCTTCCCCAACTTTGAAGTTCTGTGATTTGGAGTCATTGATGCCTACTGCCTGAAGACCAACTTTATTAGCTTTCCATCACCTCAATAAATAGGAGTCCAGTGTAAATGTGACATTAATAATGTTTTATCATGCTGACAGCTCAACTTATTACTTATCCTTTGTATTGCATTTCCCACACTGTATGATAAACATAATGACAACATTCCAATTTTTACTTAATTTTATGACTACATATGTTTTCACAGAATTGATTGAAATGACAGTTTATTTTTTAATCATTTATGAAAATTATTTCTTTCCCTTTGTCCAGAACTAAAGAAAAATATGTAGATCATAAATAAAATTTTCTTTATTTTTCCTCTGTCTTACCATGATCCTTCCTTCTTTTCATCTAACCTTTCTACTCTGTCCCTCAAGTTACCTTTAATCCATTATGTTCTAAGGTTACATTTTCTACTCATGACAAACATTATGCTACTTTGCCATCAAAAGCTTAATACGTAGAATTTGCTTTATATCACCAGGTTTGGATAAGAGCGTTTAGCTGTTTATTCAACATTTATTGTGTACCCACCATATGAAAGGTACTCAATAAACAGCCATGAAAGATACAAACTTATTTTCACACAATCATACATTCAGTTACTTATAATCTTGGGGGCAGTAAGATAGATACACCAATATGTTGTAAATAGTTACAAAAATTAAAGAGAAAGAGAATAGATTAAATTAATTTTGGCATCTAAGGGGATATATCTGCGATACTTCTCTCTACTAAGATTTACATGAGATACCAAAACAAGAACTGGAAGGTAATGTTTGAAAGTTTGGTTATTTATTATTGACAGTTTTGCAAGAGCACCTAGTCCAGCTATCTTATGCCCCATACCTACAAAAGCAAATATTAACAGGTACAGGAAGCTTACTAAGAATCTGCAGAGGGCAAAGACTTAGAATGAGAGGAATGAAATTAAGATTCCAACAGCTGTATTACACTTCAGGGTACTCCAGTGGAAATTCTAAACAGATAAATATCCCTCCATCACAACTATATATCTTCCCCAGTAAATTCTGCCCAGCATTCTTTGCCTCATATCATTCTCTCCTGAATCAGGCTCTCATGTGTGTTTGGCTGACAAAGCCTTGGTCATCTGTCTGGTTCAAACTGAAGGAAGTTGCAGGACTTCCCTGATAGTGCAGTGGTTTAGAATCTGCCTGCCAACGCAGGGGACATGGGTTCGAACCCTGGTCCGGGAAGATCCCACATGCCGCGGAGCAGCTAAGCCCATGCACCACAACTACTGAGCCTTGCTCTAGAGCCTGTGAGCCACAACTACTGAAGCCCGCGCACCTACAGCCCGTGCTCCCCAACAAGAGAAGCCACTGCAATGAGAAGCCCCCACACCGCAACGAAGAGTAGCCCCCGCTCTCCACAAATAGAGAAAGCCCGCGTGCAGCAACAAATACCCAACACAGCCATAAATAAATAAATAAATAAATAAATAAAAACTGAAGGAAGTTAAGAAAAGAAACTCGGTCTTCTAGTTTAAGCAGACTGGACCCCTAATGTACTAAATTCCCCTAATACAGAAAATGTTCAGAAGATGCTCAGTAGTAACAAGTATATAAATAATTGCTGGGGTATCAAAACAGACTTAGGTATAATGCTTTTAAAGCACTCATCACAAACTTGTTACCTAGCAATCACATAGTAAGCAGTTAATGGTTGAGAGAGGATTTCTAATCAAAGAAGAAAATAATGCCATCTTAGAAAGAATAATTCTTTAGGAAAGGGAGTGGGTGTCAGCAGGATATAGGTACAGACATTTTTTCAAAACAATTTTTTTGGCCACAGAAATATTGAGCATACTATTTAACTTGTTAAAACTTTTCAACCCCTTCTTAGTAAAATGTACTCAGCAGAGACTGTGTTAGATATTAGAAAACCTGACTCCCCTTCTCTAATGGAATTCTGTGCGAAGACATTCTATACCTGATAGGCATTTGCTTCATAGCGCATGGAATTTATCATTTCTGGAATTTGAGGTGTGCCTGAAAACGAGCCATTTTCAGCACATATACAGGTGTGCCACATAGCTGTTTACTACCTGCCAACAGCTTTACATAAAGGAAGCTGGGCTAAGTGTTCTTTTAACCGCTGCTGCAAGCTGATGAGGTGTTGAATGTGCTCTATTCAGCAGCAAAAACTAAAAACCTTGTCAGAATCATGCTGTTTTGGGGCTTCCCTGGTGCCGCAGTGGTTGAGAGTCCGCCTGCCGATGCAGGAGACAGGGGTTCGTGCCCCGGTCTGGGAAGATCCCACATGCCGCGGAGTGGCTGGGCCCGTGAGCCATGGCCGCTGAGCCTGCGCGTCCGGAGCCTGTGCTCTGCAACGGGAGAGGCCACAACAGTGAGAGGCCCGCGTACAGCAAAAAAAAAAAATCATGCTGTTTTGGAGACAGGCCGGGATGACTTCCACAGCATCAACAAACCTGCAGCGTGAGGGCAGCTGATCTACTGTGCCGGAAGCATGACCACCTGACGTGGTGGCTGCCACAAGGCCCATCATCTCCTCCTAATCCCTGGGTGTATCTGTACCACATGCTGCTCCCTCTCTGTCACTTACACAGCATTGCCATGCATCCAATGGGGTCCAAGTAGACACTCTGCTGGGGTTGTTCCTAAATACAGTAGGAATTAGACTGAGAAAAAAATACGGTGCTATAGCTCTGGCAGCAGCGAAGGAACAAAGGAAATGCACATTTGAAAAATGTCTGATTTAAACATCACCACCACAACAATTTGACTTCACTATTTTTTTTTTTTTTTTTTTTTTTTTTGCGGTACGCGGGCCTCTCACTGTTGTGGCCTCTCCCGTTGCGGAGCACAGGCTCCAGACGCGCAGGCTCAGCGGCCATGGCTCACGGGCCCAGCCGCTCCGCGGCATGTGGGATCCTCCCGGACCGGGGCACGAACCCGTGTCCCCTGCATCGGCAGGCGGACTCTCAGCCACTGCGCCACCAGGGAAGCCCTACTTATAAGCTTTTATCTTTTCTTTCTCTGTCCCCATTCTAGAATTGTTGCTTTTTGTTGATGCTTGATATTTGTCATAAAAAAGTTCTCAAAAAGCACTATAAAGGATTTTGTTTAATTGTCATTTTTAAACAGGATTTTATCCATCTTATGAATGTAGTTGTCAGCAAACCAGGGCAGAATCAGCATGAGCTTAGGTTGGTGGGAGAGAAAATATTTTTGTCCTTATTCCATTTAGACATCCAAAGCGTTGGGTTTGAAACCTGGCTCTGATTTTTTTGTTCTGTTTTTAGCATACACTTTCCCTTTCTGAGCTTCATTATCCTCAACTATATAATGGAAACAAACAAGACAAAGTCAAACCACAACAAAAAGAACCTCGTTTACAGGGCTATAGTCCATATTAAATAAGAAAATAATTGTAAAAGTACCAGTAGCAGTGCTTGAAAGATGGTAATGATTCAGCATATATTAGTTAGATCTAGATGTGGTGCATTATGAATTTGCTTAGACAGCAAACAGAATACGTATTAAAATTAGAAAACCTGGTCAGATAACATACTGCATTTTTCATGTAAAGAGAAAGTACATTTAAAATATTTCAATTTCCATCTTTCCATTTCTATTTAAAAATCAATGAAACTCCATGGTCGCTATCTTTTTACTACATCCACTGGTCCTTCACCATAGTATGCATAGTAGAAATGAATTTAAATAAATTGTGACTTCAGTCACACTCAAGAGTCTTGATGAAGGAATTATTTTAAATATACATGACAAAAACATTCTGAGAAGAACACATATCCTTTTTAGGTGAGCATTCTCATTATGCTTTAAATTATTTTTAAAATATATAGGATGTACAGTTACATAATGTGTTTTGCTATTCTTGAGTTGGCAATATAATGAAGATCTGTATAAAATTTTATTCATCGTATAGCAAAATAATCTTGACTTCTATTAGGGAAGAGGACAAAATGATTTCTGAGAGGTTTCAGTTTGACTTCTGACAATTTGAGCTTCTAGTAATAATGAGTGATGGCTGGGTGAAATACTGACTTAATAATTAATAGCAGTATTTGTCAAATAAAAATGTAAATGCCTAAAATGAATGGGTTGCTTCTAATTTTTGGCCTTTGCCAGATGAGATGTGAAAATGTAGACTTGAACCCCTGATGAGATGGAATGACCTGGGTCATTCAACCGAGACAGAGGGAAGGCATGCCACTGGCTGAAATCCAATTAGGTAATCCAATTACATTTCTTTTAACATAAAATACTCATGTTATTTCAATTAGATATTACATTTTTCATTTCCCACCACTCTTTTTGCCTTCTCTTTCCATTTTCATTTCAGGTTAGACATGAAAATGAAATAGCTACTGATTTAGTCAGGGACACTGGAAACATCATTTTAGCTGTAGGAGAGATGATGTTTGTGACATTTGGTATGAAACTTACAAATAGTCTCTTCAGTTGAAGTAGTGAGTGATGGTGCAAAAGGTAAGTAAAAATAAGAAGCAGGAACTCTAAGATGATAAGAGCTGGACTTCTAATATTTTTTAAGTCAAAAAATGTTTAAGCTGAAGGAATCCCATGTTATAGGCTAGTCCAGGGGTCAGCAAACCTTTCTGTAAAAGGCCAAGTAGTAAATACTTTAGGCTCGTGGGCCATGTGGTCACTTTCACAACTACTCAGTTATGCCCTTGCAGAAGGAAAGCAGCCACGGGTAATACATGAACACACAATGCGGCTGTGTCTCAGTAACATATTTACAAAACCAGGTGGTGGGCCAGATTTGGCCTGCAAGTTATTTGTGGACCCCTCATCTAATCTAATCTCTTTATTTTAGAGAAGAGGAAAATCAGGTTCAGAGATATTAAATGATATACTTAACCACAGTCCATTAAAACTGTGTATCGGAACTCAAGTTGCCGCCAAGTTTCCATGTACCCTAACCTGCTCTTTTTTCTATTGCATCATTGTTACATAAATGAGCCAAAAATGGCCTCTGTGTATTGGCCCCTACATTATTTCTTCCCTGCAGACTGAGACCTTCCAGCTCAAAAGCCTGCCAGCGCTAGACTCAAAGTTTTGCACATGTAATTATTTTTAAAATAGACCAAACAAGCAAATGTTTGGCCATGTCTAGCCTTCCTGCTTTGCTTACCCTGTGAAACCTCACCCAACAGCTGTTATCTATTGATAAAATGGGGCCTTGAAGTTATAAGGTCCCTGCTTTTCAGTTCTCTGACCAAAGACTCCCCTTAGGAGACTAAGCAACTTTACCTCCAGGTCTAAGCCCCGTCTCAGTTTCCCTTCTCCCCTTGGAGTTGTCTTATTTCCCTCCCCTTCTGAGTAGGAGACCCCTGAGCCGTAGCCTCTGGACAGACTTACTCTGTGAGGGACTTCTCCCACATGCAGACCTATCATGGCATTACCAGACAAAGCTGGGTGTGCTACTGCCTGTCATGGTCATATCTTTTTTCTGGACCAGCCCATAAATCACCTGACTCCCTACAATTGTGATTCATGAAAAGCAAACAAAACAGAAAATAAAAATATTTAAGTCATCTTTAGACAGTTTTTTCCATTACCAAACTAAATGCTTTATGAAGGGAAAAGTATTTCTGTAAAGTATGTTTCTCAGAATTTCCTTTGCTATAAAATGGTTAAACCATTAGGATTATGTTCATATGTGCAATGCCTCTGTTAACAGAATGTACTTCTTCTTTTTCTGTGGAAGATGCTAGAAAATATCAAGGGGGTTGAGAAGTCATAAACTTTTGCAGACAGAAAACTTTTTCTTTATAGTCTGTGTTCACTATGCATAGTGGGAAGTGGTTACAAATTTTCTGTGATAGGGTAATAGTAAGAGACTTCAACCACTCCCTATGTATGTGAATATCCTTTCAAAGAAGAGTGCATGATCACAGTATAATTTAAAATATTTATGTGGCACAAATAAAATGGCAAAATCCCTGCCAATATTTATAAGTGCCTATTTGAAAATCCAAAGGATGAGTTTCAAACATTCTAATTACCTTTTCTGAAGACAGGCTACTTTAAAAATGTGTTATGATACTAGTTGAGTAGTAGCATGGTGGATAAAGATTGTAGTTCAGAAAACATTCATGGTCCATGACCACCATCTACGTGGGAAGACTATACTTCCCATCATGTTGACTCAGGGCTTGGCCATGTGACTTACTTTGGCTAGCAGGGTGTTAGCACACAGGATGTGAACAGAGGCTTGAAACGTTTGCACAGTTGAGCCACATATGAGGAAACACAGAAGGCTGGAAAACATGGACTCGTATAGTGGTGAAACACTTGGTAAAAGTGTTGCCTAAAATATCCTGAGAACAGGAAATTTACCTAATAAATTGGTGAAACTGGATGATAAGATTTTGAAAGAGAATGCTGAGTGTGAAATATGAGCTGGCTCCTGCTGTTGCAGTTGATACAGGGATGCAAGACGATGATGAGCTTAGAACAAGACTGGCTGGCTTACAAGATAATTTAAAAGGAAATTAAAGATAAATTTCATAGTTGGAGTTTTTCTCCAAATCAAAGGTGAGCCATTTAAATGCAGCTGCAGGGAAAAGTTCAAACACAGCATGCAACCAATAAGAAATGAGCTCCAGGTAAAGACCAAAGAGTGAGGCTTCAATCCCATTTTGTCATTTGTTAACACTTGAAAATATTTAGATGGTATATAGTAGACCTTTCTTCTGGACCTAAATGGCTCTAAAAAGATTAAATGCCTTGTTACAATGACACTTGAATCCAAATTACCTGAAATTAGATAGAGAGAGAGTTCTATCTCAGAAAGGATCGTGACTGTGGCTTTTGCCAAAGGAATTGATCCGTCTTTGAAAAAAGATGTGTACTAGCAAAAACAATGCCAACTAGGTCTAAAATATTAAAATATTTGAGATGCAAAAATATATCTGGTCTCCACCTATGTAAAGGAAAGGACCAAGTTGGAAAATCTTGGCTACCAAGAAGGGCACACTCTCAAATTCTAACTCTGCAGATATGGCCAAGGAGGGTAACTGAAAAGGAAGTACATCCCTAAGGTGGAGTCAAGAGCTGGCAAGAGTGATGGACTTGGGTACCACTCTGCGGGAACAAAGCTGGGCCTAGTCAAGACCTATCCTGGAGTAGGACGACCTGACAACATCTACCCAGGAGAATTTCAGAACTCATATGGTCCTCTGACTGCTACATGCCTTCCACTTTTCCCCTTCTGTTTTAAAATGAAGGGTTAAAGAAGAAATAACTGGAATTAACAAAATATGTAGACCTGAATATAAACAAAAGTACATGTCAAAATCTCTGGGATGCAGATGCAGCTACAGAAGTTAGTGGTGAAATCATACCCTTAAATACATTTAATAAAATCAGATAAGAATGAAAATAAATAATCTAAATATTCATCATACAAAGCTATCCTTAGAACAAAAGGCTTCTTTTAACTTGACTTCTCTGTGAAATCAATTAATGTTGTATTTCCTTCCTTTGCATTCTTGTGCTAAATTCCATTGTAGAATTAACCACATTCATTTATCAGTTTTCCTCTTGATGAAAACTTGTGTTGATTCTAATTTTTAGCTATTGTGAATAAAGCTGCTATGAAAATTCAGGTACAATTCTTTTTGTGGATATATCTTTTTATTTCTCACATATTCATACTTAGAAATGACATTACTAGGTCAAATGTTAGGTGTAGTTTTAACTTTAATGAGAATCTGTGAACTCTTTTGCCCAAAGTACCATTTTATATTCCAGCAGGTATAAGTATTTGAAAGGAAAGATAAGCCCATCACCTTCTTGTTTGGTTACCAAGAAAGTAATCAGAAGTGTATTTAAAACCAGTAATAGTTTACAGTTTTAAGTTTAACATCTTAAAAAGCAGCTTGTCTGTATACCAGCATTTATCAATTATTAAAAAATAAAATGTTCATTGCAGCTCTATTTACAATAGCCCAGAGATGGAAACAACCTAAGTGTCCATCATTGGATGAATGGATAAAGAAGATGTGGCACATATATACAATGGAATATTACTCAGCCATAAAAAGAAATGAAATTGAGCTATTTGTAATGAGGCGGATAGACCTAGAGTCTGTCATACGGAGTGAAGTAAGTCAGAAAGAGAAAGACAAATACCGTATCCAAACACATATATATGGAATTTAAGAAAAAAAAATGTCATGAAGAACCTAGGGGTAAGACAGGAATAAACACACAGACCTACTAGAGAATGGACTTGAGGATATGGGGAGGGGGAAGGATAAGCTGTGACAAAGCGAGAGAGACGCATGGACATATATACACTACCAAACGTAAGGTAGATAGCTAGTGGGAAGCAGCCACATAGCACAGGGAGATCAGCTCCGTGCTTTGTGACCGCCTGGAGGGTTGGGATAGGGAGGGTGGGAGTGAGGGAGACGCAAGAGGGAAGAGATATGGGAACATATGTATATGTATAACTGATTCACTTTGTTATAAAGCAGAAACTAACACACCATTGTAAAGCAATTATACTCCAATAAAGATGTAAAAAAATAAAAAATAATGAAAGAACGCATCCCATTACAAAAAAAAGGAAAACCTTATATTAAAATATAACTAAGAAAACATTAAACAAGAAATATACACATACCATATAAATGAAATCATGAAACATTAGTGAAGAACATAAAAGAAGATACAATTAATGCTAAAATATGCTATAATCCTATTTAGTGAAAATATCAGTTTTCCTCCATTAAATTTATAAACATAATGAAATCACAATCAAAAGTGCAACAGATACATAATAGAAAATTACAAACTCATGTTAAAATTTATATGGAAGATTATAAATTGTGTTGAATTTTATGTGATGTGTGTATGTGAAAGAACAGTGAAGATATTTTAGAAAGAAAAGTAGAAATCAATGTATAATTTACTCAGATATTTGAATGTACTTAACAGGATGGCATTGATGCAAGAACCCACAAATTTATAAATGAAATTATTAAAAGAATTGCATTGGTTACCCATTTATAAACAAATACAGTTAGAATTTACCTTAAAGCATCTACTAGGAAAACCTCCACAGTGATTTCAGAGGCAGGGATGGAGAGAGAGAAAGATCTTAAATTTAGTCATTTGAGGGTCCCCTCATTTTATTCAATAATGGAGCATTAGAGTATAAGGAAAACAGAGATCATGTAGTCCAGCTTTTTTTTTTCAAATTATATTTTGTAAAATAATATTACCCTGAAGTGTTGGATTGGGAGGAATAGATAGCCTAGAGAAGGATAAGGGATACTAATGAATCTTGGGAAAGAGAAAGGGAAACTGAGTCAGTGAGACAATTTGGGGTTGCATGTAAGATTTCATTTTGAAAAGGTTCCATATTAAAAACAGGTAGGTAGCTAGGTATGCAGATGCTTTATGATAGATAGATAGATAGATAGATAGATAGATAGATAGATAGGCAGACAGATTTCCTCCAAGCTAGGTCCATCTCATTTTACTTTTTCCTGTGCTATTTTAGATTGGGAATGCTATCTTGGATTTAAGTGGAACTGTAGCTCTATAAAATAGTGTTGTTATGGTATGCCTATATATTAGAAATGCATGGATGTTTCTAAGTGAATTGGTATATCATCTGTAAAAGAAAACCATAAAGAATTAATGCAATTATACCCTTATCTGCAGGGAAATATGGAAATCAATGAAATATGATTCAATATCCATATATCTTTAGTAATAATTTAACATGAACACAAAATTAATGCATTTGAAATTATTACAGATATGATGCCAGCACCGCTCCTGTGGTAATAATAACAAATCTGTCAACACACAATGATTAGTTTGCGTGATCATTTAGTAGTTTTATGTAACTTTAGTAGTTTAAAATGAATTCCATATTTTATGAAACAAAGTTTTACCCACTTGCATTGTCATTCATTTGTCTCTAAAGAACACTCACCACTATTACATTCACTATGAAAATGCATTCTAATTGCCTCAGGAGTCCTATAATGTACCTGAGATCCTTAAGTGTGCCAACCAAAAATCTGGGATTGAATCGCTGCTTGAGAATTTATTAGCAATGTGCCTTTGCACGAGTCACTTTTTCCTCTGAACATATTTGCTCCCTTGTAAAGGTATTGTGACAATCAAATGAGGGACTAAATAAATGTACTATGTAAATCAAAAAGTACTCCACAGATTGCGATTGTTGGTATTGTTACAACAACTGGGACAATTAGAAGATTTATAGGAATAATTTTTTAAAGCTTTAATTTTTATATTTTCTCACAAGTTTTATATTTAATAGTGTGATTTTTTTTTTTTTTTTTTTTTTTTTTTTTTTTTGCGGTACGCGGGCCTCTCACTGTTGTGGCCTCTCCCGTTGCGGAGCACAGGCTCCGGACGCGCAGGCTCAGCGGCCATGGCTCACGGGCCCAGCCGCTCCACGGCATGTGGGATCTTCCCGGACCGGGGCACGAACCCGTGTCCCCTGCATCGGCAGGCGGACTCTCAACCACTGCGCCACCAGGGAAGCCCTAATAGTGTGATTGTTAATTATACTTTATGATATTTATGCCTTGGCACAAAAGTTAGAAGTCGCTAGCTCATAAGGCATAACTTCTATGAGCTTGTCATGTACTTTATTCCTTTTAAAATAAAGAACACTCTATTGAGGTATGATTTTATTTTTTAGTAAAAGGTGAAAGATCTATTTGATCTGAAGAGAAACCAAAATATTATTGAGGTATGGTTGACATACAAAAGTCTGTATATATTATTGTATACAACTTGACGAGCCTGGGGATAAGTATACACCCATGAAACCATCACCACAGTCAATGCCATAAACATATCCATCACTAGACTGTTCTTAATGGCACCTTATTAGTTTGCTCTTGACCCCTAACCCAGAAAAGTATTCTGACAGCTGTCCTAGAGCACAGTCCCAACTGAAAATAGTATTTTGAAATATAACCTTGAGTAGCTGGTGTGATAGGGAAAATTAATGATGCCAGGATGTGATATTGAAAATATTATGACAGTACGATAACTGCATCTTCAGACATTGCCCATGAAAGGAAATGGGAAATAAGGGGCTAAGTGTGAAAGAAAATTACCAGGATAGAAGGTATTTATGATTTCCATTAAGGTGTATGTGTGTAATGGAAAACATTTTACCAAAGGAGATTCTTTTTCTTTCATATAAGGTCGTAATAATAGTTTGTCCAGCATGGAGAGAGAAGAGGATTACATTTGGAGTTAGAGGAACTGTGTAATAATACCGGAGTGACCATCTTGGTCATACCACTAGAGCTCTCTGTTCATCAACTTTCCCATCTTAAAATGTGAACTCTGAGTAGAAGGCTATCTAAGACTTTCACATTCTAAAAGATGGTGGTAGGGATGGAGTGAAAAACAAAGCAATAAAATATGGCAGGAATTCTACCTGTCTATAAGAAGTACCCTGTAAAATTACTTGCAGATTTTGACTGGCTGTAAATGTAGGCTACCTATGATTTTTAAACCTTGTGTGTATCAGCATCACTTGGAAAGCTTTTAAAATATGCATGTAAATTGCTGGATCCTACCACTCAGAATTTCTGATCTAATAGATTTTCTTTTTTCTTCATTGGATGGTGAACCCCCCAGAAACATCCAGTCATATCCCCAGTACTCAGACTAATTTAGGCTCAGCAAAGGTATAAGAATAAGCAGAATAAGTAAATAATGAATTCTAAGTTTTGTGGGGAGACACTATGCAAAATATGAGGGGAGAAATATATATATGGTGAATAAAATGAATCTCTAACATGCATTGACTTCAAGCGTTACAGAGAATGGACTAAGGGAGAGACAGGGTATAGACTATTGCCTTAACATAAAATTGGAAGGATTTAGGTCCCTAAGCCATGAAATTCAGAAAATGACAAGTTTGATATTAAAACATGCAAGTACAATGCAAATAGCATGATGAGTTGATGCTAGAAAGGAAAGCAAGTTAAGTTAATGTGTCTTTCTAGGCACATTATCCTATGTGCTTAATGTTTTCAATTTTTAATTTTTTAAAAAAAATTTTGGATTATGAAATACTTTTTTTTCTGTTAAATATTAACCAAGAAATTTAGCACACGAATTAGATTTTTAAAAGAGTAGCGACGCTGAAGAAAGTCTTAGGTCTCCTTAGCTCTACAGGTCTGAGGAGGCAGCCCAGCCCCCAAGACATTTTCAGGAAATAAACACAGGGCTCTACAAAATGCAGCTGAAACAATCAGATTTAGGGGACAAGGCACACTGATGGCACAGACTATCAACTACTTGGTTATCCATCACAAGCCAGAAGCAGCTGGGACTGTGAACGTGAGAGAGGCTTAAGTCTTGCCATCTAAGAACTTAGATCATAGGAATCTGGGGACACTGACTTTCCAGAGCTGGAAATCATCTCCAGTTTCATCACTTAATAGTCACACATCTATCAGTTATCACAGGTACAGGACGCATAGTGCATACGAAAAACTGGAGCTTATTTCAACAAGCGCTAATTCTCCCTAGTGTCCAGTGAAGCTTTTTTAGTGTAGAGTGAAGACAAAAGTGACTTTTGGGTAGTATATACCTGCTTCATGATAAGCTTTCTCTGTGTGCTACTGAAGAGAGAGAAAATAAAGGGTGCATTCGTGGCCACATACAGTAGGCCAAACCAAAGTTAAGTCACCAAGCACATGTTGTTATTCTCAAGCAGATGTAAAGGCCTTTATGAAATCCAACTCATACTAAAAGCTAATGCAAAAGCAGGTATTATCAATACTGCTTCTATCAGCTAGGAATGTACTTGGCTTCAAGTAAAAGAAAACCTGTACTAAGTTTCACAAAAGTCTATTTAACTGATGTACCAAGAAGTACCAGGAATGGCTCCTATAGCAGCTTAACAACACCTGCAGAAAGAAGCTCCTTCTATCTTTCTTTTTCACAATGCTTACTAATAGCCACTTCACTATCATGAATTGAGAGCCTCTTTCAGACAGAAAGAAGGAATGAGGAGAAGAGGTGGCACTGGCTGACCAGCCTTGAAGTTTCATTGTGTCAAGGAAGGATGGAAAATTGGTACTTTAGCTTCAGAGTGACTGAAATAGTTAGAAGGGGTTTGGAAATGGAGCTTAGGTCATCCAGTTTAGCTTACTACTTGTTCTAATATAAAGTACTAAATGGAAGTACTAAAGGGGTCCAATGGAAACAATACATAATTTAAAACCTCTTATATCCTAATGTATCCCTATATGATCTACATATCTAAAATGTTTTGATGCTCTTACTTTTTTTATCTTGCCAAAAGATGTCAAATATTTTCACATGACTATGTCACAATGTTCACATACCTCCCCCAGTTTCAGAGGTTAAAAGGTCAAAATGATGCACATTTTTATATCTTCTAATATTGTCCACTTCTATACCATTAGTTGGTAATATTTTCAAGTATAAAGACACCACTTTTTTTTTTTTTTTTGCGGTACGCGGGCCTCTCACTGTTGTGGTCTCTCCCGCTGCGGAGCACAGGCTCCGGACGCGCAGGCTCAGCGGCCATGGCTCACGGGCCCAGCCGCTCCGCGGCATGTGGGATCTTCCCGGACCGGGGCACGAACCCGCGTCCCCTGCATCAGCAGGCGGACTCTCAACCACTGCACCACCAGGGAAGCCCCAAAACACCACTTTTTAAATAACATTTTATGAACACAAAAATAGTTTAGTATTTTTGAACAGCATGGAAAAGCACAAAAATGGCTGTAATCCCAGGGTTCACATTTAGGGTGTAATATTCCAATGCTATAATTTGATGGATTTTCAATCACATGTTTAAAATAATTTTGTAAGAATAATGTATTGGATTTAATGAAAAATAAAATATTTGTTTTATTTTGTTTTTAGCCTGTACTTTTGGATATTGATTTTGCAAACATATTAAATCAAAATTTACTTTGAATGCATGTAGGATGGCATAAGACTAACTGAACAGACAGGTAGTATTCATATGACTTCTCACAGAATAATGTACTATAGAAAGGTATACATTAAAATGTTAAAGCTTAAGTTGTTAATATACATGTAATGGAGTCCCTGAAGAAGAGAAGGGGAGGGAGCAGTAGACAAATATTTGAAGAAACAATGCTCACAATTTTTCAATTTGTTGAAAAAATGGAAACCCACAGATGCAGGAAACTTAACAAGCTCCAAGATAAGAAATATGAAAAGAACTATTCCAAGGCACATCACAAGCTGCTTAAAACCTGTGGAGAAAGAGAAAACCTTAAAGCCAACCCCAAAAAACCTAAAAAACAAAAGGACTTGCTATGTAATGTAAAAAGAACAGATGTAAGCATGACTGTAGGTTTCTCATGGGAAAAGATGCAAGTTGAGACTACAATAACAACAGTACGTGGTACAGCAAAGTCATTTTCTTAATTTTGGTGATGGTTTCATGTATATGTGAATTGTATCAAATTTTACACTTTATATATGTTCAGTGTGTGTGTCCATTATACCTCCACAAAATATTTTTTAAATAAAATAGAAAGCCTATGAAGTAGTAAAAAATGCTAAGTGCTGCCATCATGATTTTGTCTATCCTCTTTTTACATGAATTTAGCATACGATGAAAATGTGCAGGAAATATGATAACATTTTTATGCCAGCTGGTTTTCCACTCACTGCTAAATGTGCTAGGCTATAAAGACTCCAGGATGTTTTTCCTGAGGCAAAGTCTTGCCAATTTAAACTAGAAGCTATCGAAGCTAAAAGGCACCTTTGCCCATTTCCAAAATAAGTGTGGAGATTTTACTTAAGAAAAGGTTTTGACTTGAAAATTTGGATTTCCCATCAAAGACTTGTCATGAAAAATCCTGCAAATGTGCTTATCACCTGGTGAAGAGAACTAAGAAAATCATTATCATGGAACGTTGGTGAGGTCAGGTATCATTAAAATTGTTAAGCTTGGAGTAGAACCCGGCTTGGAGTAGAAGAAAGCTCAAGCTCAAGCTCAAGCAACATCATCTCAGATATCATCTGCTCTGGAATCACTGATCGCTGAGGTTTCTTTTATGACATTTATCTGCAGCATGAAATGGGGTGCAAATTATTTTAGGACAACCACTTTTTGATTTTCATCTACTCCAGGCAAACTGACACCATTGAAGAAGTCATCCAATTTTGTTAGACCCCTTCGTATATTACAAAGAATATTATCATACAAAAATGTCAAGAAATAAAAATCTTGGGCTTCCCTGGTGGCGCAGTGGTTGAGAGTCCGCCTGCCGATGCAGGAGACGCGGGTTCGTGCCCCGGTCCGGGAAGATCCCACATGCCGTGGAGCGGCTGGTCCCGTGAGCCATGGTCGCTGAGCCTGCGCGTCCGGAGCCTGCGCTCCGCAACAGGAGAGGCCACAACAGTGAGAGGCCCGCGTATTGCAAATAAATAAATAAATAAATCTTGTTACTCTTGCTCTATGGAGCATCTATAATTTTTGATAACATACGTTATTTTCCTGATTTGGTCATGAAGAATATCCATAAGTCATTGCTTCTACATTGGCCTGTGTTATCCCTCAAATACTATCAGGCTGAAATTCAGCTAGTGTTACTGTTTCTTAGGTTTTACTGTCAAACACACAAAGCAGCAGGGTAAGGGTTATACTGGAGTTTAAGAATAAAAAATGAGGAGTTGCTGTACTGTGTGGGTGATCATGTGACTTCATTTGTTCTTGGAGATGTGCCTGCAGGTTGATGATCAAGGCAGCCTGAACAGAGTAAGGAAGCCATGTGATTAGGTAAGTGAGTACTCGTGGCTTCTGCTTTTTATGTTTCCTTACAGAAAAACCCATCAATACTCAAAAGTCCCCTCCATTGCCATATACGTAAATTGTGGCATCATGAACATATATTGCAACATTCAATTTTTCTTAATGCATCATCAAGCCAACCTGAGTTTTAGTGTATTAAGCCAGACAGTAGTCTATCAGAATCCACTTCTGGTCAGCAACATGGTGACAATCCCCAATTTCCAAACAACTTCTCACTAATCTCATCTCAATAATTGTTACTCCTTTACGCTTGTGACAGTAAATTTTCCAAACAAAGCACATATGAACAGGCGATATTAATTACAACTCCATCTGTTCTAACCCTCTCCACTCTCCTAGCCACTGTAGAGTCACCAAATAATAAAGTTCCAATGTGACCCTTGAGTTTGTAGGAGTCAGTGTATATGTTTTATCTTGTGTTGTCCAGGACTTAAAGTTGCAGATGTTCATTCTGACACTGGTGAAGATCTCTTCAAGGTTTAGTGGTCAGCTTTCACGCAATGGCAATGACTTTCAAGAAGGCATACTTACGGTTTCCCAGGTCATTAGCCAAGGTTTAGGATTATGAGGTTATGCAATTAAAAAGCCTATCACCAGGAGGAACAGACTCAGGGTTGGGAGGTCCAGGAACCGCTTCTTCCTCACTTCAACATACTCTGACTTGATTTTTGTGGATATGAAGCAATAATAGCAATTCTCCCAAATTCTAAGACTAGAGAGTTATTGAAGGCTGAGTGACTCTGTCCTCTATTTTGCTTCTATCCAGTTTCATTGCCACTGTGAGTGCTACATCTTTATTTTATTAACGGTAATCTTTACATATCACTCACCTTCCTTATTTAGCTATTAAATTGGGAGTTGTATTTCAAAACACCCATGCCCCTTCCCAGGACGTAATATTGGCATGTCTTAAACAGCTTGAATGATAAGAGGAATCCAGGGGCATCTCATGAGTCTGTTCCACTAACCTAGCACATTTCTTCATGCTGAGTAAGTGACCCAGTACAACCCACTCCTACCTTTCTGTTATTTTATACCAAGCAAAGCATTTTTGCCTGGCATGCAACTATTAGTGCCTAACTTCTCAAGTTCCCAAAGCACCAGAACATCTGTTCCCAAACTTAGCCCACTTTTCTAACATTTTGGCAAATGTTCTCCCTACCTGAATGGAGGTGTCATCACTATTCCTACAGTATTTTAGGTAAAGAGGTTATGAAGGTTAACCTTCAACTTCTTTGCAAATTAGCCAGTAGCATCCTTGGCCTCCAGAGGGTGGTACTTTAGGCTGTTTGGGTTTCTGGGTTCCATATCTGAACCTCTAGGCTTGGTGCAGAAATTCTGGATTATGACATTAGTAAAACATATTCTGCTAGTTTATACCAGCTGTAAAGCAGCTGTTAGGTGCCAACTTTGGCATGCAGTACTTTCAGTTTATGTGTATAGTTTCCATGCTTAAGTCAAAGACCCAAACTTTGCCATCATTCTATGAAAATGGAAATGGCGAGGGATCTTCCCTCCTATAGCAATTATTAATTATTTATAATATCACATAATACTTTCTGAGACATATTTTCAGAGCCAGAACAGGATAGCACTCAGTAGTAGTCTGACTGGCTTGACAGGTATCTTTCCTAGTGATTAGAAGAAAACATTGTACACTGGTGAAGCACATTAAGACTAGCAATAAAATTTTGAGAGTTTTCCCTTTATTAAAATTGGGGCAAATCAAACTGGGTGTGGAATAATAAGCAAAATAAAGTTCTCATCTATGAGCACCTTGGGAGAGAGTACCTGCCAGTGAAGTAGCCCAAGAACAGACTTCATACTCAGGATTCATTTCAAATATAAACTAGAATTTAAGGACACAAGGTGATGCCAGTCTACATCAAGTACAGGGGCTCAACCTCCTGTAGAGTTTTAGATGTCTGTCTACTTGCTAGATGCTTCTCACGAGCCTTTAAATATGTCCATATTGTTCCCATTAAAAAGAAAAGCAAGGGCTTCCCTGGTGGCGCAGTGGTTGAGAGTCCGCCTGCCGATGCAGGGGACACGGCTTCGTGCCCCCGTCCGGGAGGATCCCACATGCCGCGGAGCGGCTGGGCCCGTGAGCCATGGCCGCTGAGCCTGCGCGTCCGGAGCCTGTGCTCCGCAACGGGAGAGGCCACAACAATGAGAGGCCCGCGTACCGCCAAAAAAAAAAAAAAAAAGGATTGGAAGTCATCATGCTACAATATCTTCTTAATTCACAATAGAAATGATAAAGTATTTTGCAAGTAATATTTTGCTGATATTTAAAGTTTTAATACTAAAAATTGATGAGCTTTTTAAATAAATTGCAACTGATTTTATATAATCCCTAGAGTAACATGACTCTTCTTCACTTGCAGCCCTGTTCCCCAACTAAACTTCCTCAATAAATAGCTTAGTCTCCCTGTTGCAATGTTGGAAAACTGTGTGCTCTGTTTTCTTAACTGAGAGAGAAAAAATGGTCATCCAGTGTCTACTTTAATGCTTCTGATAAATGGCTCTACTGACTTTTAAAAAGATGAAAAGCTATCCAAGTATTTAAGACGTAGGAAGAGTCAAGACCCTCAAGAATTAAAAGTAAGTAAGGATGCAAGGTTTTCATTAGAAGAATTTTTCCTGAGTTTGCTGGTCATTGGAACATTAATTATGAGCAATTTTGGCATAAGTCTTTGCTAATGCAACACTGAAGCAGCTCATTCTACTAACGGCTAGCTCTAATTCATGACAAGGTCTTTCTTATAATAAGCAGAACTGTGGCTTGCCAACTGATCAACATTTGTCTTCTGAATGAGGCCTTTTCTTTTACCATATTAGGACCTTTTAAATAATTGAAAGCGGCTGCCATTTACCCACCTCCACCCCCATTTCTGTCTTTTCTTTCTAGGGTCTGTGTGTTGCAGAGATGGAGAAAGAGGAACATTTCTTCACCCATGAGGTTACATAAGAGTAATTTTATTTCTTTTTTCAGCAGTGATGAGTATGAGAAACACGATGTCAGGTTCTCTCTCTATTCACTCCATCCACCCACACCCTTTTCTCTCTTCCACCTGGAGAAAGTGATTAATACAGGCAAAGGCCTAATATGCATCCCTCTCTAATGGTCAGAGTTAATATTCCATGTCTGTCTTGGCCTCTCAGCAGTTTCTCTCTCAGATGACAAGAATGCCTATAAATGGCAGATGTTCTCCTCAATTCTTTCTACGTGGTAAGCTCACCACTAAAGACCTCCCCAGTCCTCCTAACTGCTTGGCCTGAAACTGGATGGTCAAGGGAGTTCAACTCATAAATAAGAGTGTGGAAAGCCTCTCTTCACCGTTAGGTCCAAGACAGATTTTCACATTCAGTGTGAACAGTAAGCTGTGTGCTTTGGATGACAAAGCTGATATTGGATGTATTCCATCCTTCATCCAAATCCTTGAGTTTCATCTCAGTTGGCTCAGAACCTAGAGTGAGTCTGAGTATTATTCATATCTGGCAACTCTCCCCTAATAATCCCTAGTTCTTTCAATATTCTTTCTTACATGTTGCCCTTATTCTCCAACATATGCTTATCCTGTTCTGAACAGTCTCTAATTTGTGTAGGCAACTTGTGTAGGCAAATTTAATGGTGTGGCGTCAGAGCATCATAATATACTTGGGAAAAAATCCTTTGCATTGAATTCAGTTAGACCTTGCTTAACACCCTGGATCCACTGGTTACCAGATGTGAGCACTTGGGCAGATTATCTAATGGCCCTGAGTCTTAGATTCTCCATCTTGAATGGGCAGAATATCAACCTCACAGAATTGTTATGAAGCTGGAGCTAATTAAGATAGCATTTATCAATCATTTAGCACAGTGCCTGATATACATCAAGTCCATGAGGAATGTAGTTTTCCTTTTAGTGTTCTCATGCAAAACTGAACCTACTTCAATGTCATACCTGGGACATACTGAAGACACTTCAAAATTTAATACTTGCTCCAGAGATTAGACATATTTTGAGAGAATTTTGTGGGACTTACTTATTTCTATATTAATAAATGAAAGACCATCTTTTTTAAAGGAAGTTATACCTCCTCAAAACGTGTTCATTGTATAAAAATCAGACAAACTTAACCTCTTTTCTAAGCCTCATTTAAATGCTGTCTTCTCTGTGAAGGTTTCATGATGTCTCTTCAACCTTAACAGAATCAAATTGATGCATTTGATTTAGACATCTATCACTGATTGCATTCTATATTTTATTATAATTTACTGTTATCTCATAATCCACATTACATTGTGAACTCCTGTGAAATTAGGCCTGGCACTGTGGTACTAATTCATACCCGCATTCCAATCTAACATTAGAGTTTCTTAGAAGACAAAGAGCAGTGTAAATAAAGGGTTAACATTGGGGCTAGGCGATGCACTGCTGCTTGAAAAGTTTTCCTTGGAAATAGTAGTGGAGGCAAATGAAGAATGTTGTTTATGCCTCCTCTGTGATGTGGTACTGCACTGGGTTGGGAGAGATGCGAGTTGGGATGCAAGGCTTCGACAACAGTGGTATATAAAATTGGTGGGTAGAGGGGTATGCCCTCCCATAGGTCAAGGTGACCCTCACATTCTTTGTTCCTCAACTGTGGCAACCATACCTGCCCCATACAGGTAGGGAGACAAAAGTTGCTGCATTTCTGGGTACCACTCAGGCTTCCTAATTAATTGAAGATATTGTACTTCCTATATTTCCTGCTTTGTATCCTTCTAAAAAGCTAATTAACTAGAGTATTAGATTACTGTATTATTAGGTAGTATTGCCTTTTTATATATGTCTCATGAGTCTTATTGCCCATCTGAAACCATAGCCATAGATTTGCTGCTGCAGGGAGTCTGTTGTAGCTTATCTGAATCATGCACAACCAAAAGAGCATTTACCAAGTGCTCTTGTTTCATCAGAATAATAACCCTGGCATTTGTAATTACTGAAAGATCATGGCAAAAGTGGGGGGGGGGTCACAAAAGTTCAGGATGTCTTATAATCACTGAGTAGTCACTCGGACTACTATGTAAGATAGAGGCCAGAAAAATGGGAAGATACAGAGTCTGTGAAACACTGCAGTGAACTTGTGTACCTCCCTGAAATTTTACACAATATTTTTATAAATATGCATATGATTATTTCTGAGAAGATGCTCACATTTTAAAGAGATCTGAAAGATGACCCGTAAAAGGTTAAGAGCTATTACTTTTACTTTAGAGAGGCTGAATACTCTTTTGAGAGGAATTCAGGCAATTTATGAGGAAAATTACTTCTTTGATGCCTCCAGGTTACCACTTAGCAAATTACTCTTAGATTCTACCAAGTGGCCTTAATTAGCCAAAATTAAAGTTAACTTTTTTTCCCGGGAAATGTTTTGCTCATTTCTGAGGAACTTACTCAAACACTGTTTAAAGACAAATGTTTCCAAAAGTCCAGTACAATAGTCAATATATTATATTATTTTTAACGAAGGTTATCAGAGCTTCCGTTCTTCTTTCTCTAATGCAAGCATAGCACTTATTGGGTTGGAGGAAAAAATGATCAAACAGGAACAAGGTTAATGTAAAACCAAAGTGTTAACTTGGTTGGTGTTGGGGACAAAATAGTTGATTCAGACAAAGCATCCTCCCACCCCCATCCTCACCTAATGACCTTCCAGTTCCTACAACACAGCAACAGAGTTAAGCATTCAGGAAAGACCAACACCACAGTAATAATAAAAATAAATAAACAAACAAATGGAAAGAATTAAATACTCACTCCTAGTGTTGGTGATTATGGTAGCATTGATAACCAATGGGCAGTGTTTCTTTTTAACATAGAGATTTTATACAGTTTCTAATGTGTCAGTTAGGAAAGGCTTTGTCTTCAAGTGAGAAAATAATCAAGCAATAGCAGCCTGGACTAGAGACTTCATTTTTTCTTTTTCTCACTTAACAGATATAGGAGAGGTTACTTCTTGTAGTCAGTTGTTAAGCCAGCAGCAAGGATTTAACACTGGCATCGGCTGGAGGGGGAAGATGGCGGAAGAGTAAGACGCAGAGAGCACCTTCCTCCCCACAGATACACCAGAAATACATCTACACGTGGAACAACTCCTACAGAACACCCACTAAACGCTGGCAGAAGTCCTCAGACCCCCCAAAAGGCAAGAAACTCCCCATGTACCTGGGTAGGGCAAAAGAAAAAAGAATAAACAGAGACAAAAGGATAGGGATGGGACCTGCACCAGTGGGAGGGAGCCGAGAAGGACGAAAGGTTTCCACACACTAGGAAGCCCCTTCACGGGCGGAGACTGCGGGTGGCGGAGGGGGGAAACTTTGGAGCCGTGAAGGAGAACACAGCAACAGGGGTGCGCAGGGCAAAGCGGAGAGATTCCCGCACAGAGAATCAGTGCCGACCGGCACTCACCAGCCCGAGAGGCTTGCCGGCTCACCTGCCAGGGCGGGCGGGGCTCCGGCTTCCTTCAGATCACAGGGAGAGGACTGGGTTTGGCGGCGTGAACACAGCCTGCAGGGGTTAGTGCACCACGGCTAGACGGGAGGGAGTCTGGGAAAAAGTATGGACCTGCCGAAGAGGCAAGAGACTTTTTCTTCCCTCTTTGTTTCCTGGTGCGCGAGGAGAGGGGATTAAGAGTGCCGCTTAAAGGAGCTCCAAAGAAGGGCGTGAGCCGCGGCTAAAAGCGCGGACCCCAGAGACGGGCATGAGATGCTAAGGCTGCTGCTGCGGCCACCAAGAAGCCTGTGTGCGAGCACAGGTCACTATCCACAGCCCCCTTGCGGGGAGCCTGTGCAGCCCGCCACTGCCAGGGTCCCGGGATCCAGGGACAACTTCCCCGGGAGAACACACGGCGCACCTCAGGCTCGTGCAACGTCACGTTGGCCTCGGACACAGCAGGCACGCACCGCACTCCGTACCCCTCTCTCCTCCCTTCCTGAGTGAGCCAGAGCCCCCGAAACAGCTGCTCCTTTAACCCCGTCTTGTCTGAGCGAAGAACAGACGCCCTCAGGCGACCTACACACAGAGGAAGGGCCAAATCCAAAGGTGAGACCTGGGAGCTGTGCAAACAAAGAAGAGAAAGGGAAATCTCTCCCAGCAGCCTCAGAAGCAGCGGATTAAAGCTCCACAATCAACGTGATGTACCCTGCATCTGTGGAATACATGAATAGACAACGAATCGTCCCAAATTGAGGAGGTGGACCTTGAGAGCAAGATTTAGGGTTTTTTACACTTTTCCTCTTTTTGTGAGTGTGTATGTGTATGCTTCTGTGTGAGATTTTGTCTATATAGCTTTGCTTTCACCATTTGTCCTAGGGTTGTATCCGTCTGTTTTTTCTTTAAAAAAATTTTTTTTCTTAATAATTATTTTTTATTTTAATAACTTTATATTATCTTTCTTTCTTTTCTTTCTTTCTTTCTTTTTCTTTCTTTCTACTTTTTATCCCTTTTATTCTAAGCCGTGTGGATGAAAGGCTCTTGGTGCTGCAGCCAGGAGTCAGTGCTGTGCCTCTGAGGTGGGAGAGCCAACTTCAGGACACTGGTCAACAAGAGACCTCCCAGCTCCACATGATATCAAATGGTGAAAATCTCCCAGAGATCTCCATCTCAACACCAGCACCCAACTTCACTCAATGACCAGCAAGCTACAGCGCTGGACACCCTATGCCAAACAACTAGCAAGACAGGTACACAACACCAACCATTAGCAGAGAGGTGGCCTAAAATAATAAGTCCACAGACACCCCAAAACATACCACCAGAGTGGACATGCCCACCAGAAAGACAAGATCCAGAATCATCCACCAGAACACAGGCACTAGTCCCCTCCACCAGGAAGCCTACACAACCTAGTGAACCAACTTTAGCCACTGGGGACAGACACCAAAAACAACGGGAACTACGAACCTGCAGCCTGCAAAAAGGAGACCCCAAACACAGTAAGATAAGCAAAATGAGAAGACAGAAAAACACACAGCAGATGAAGGAGCAAGATAAAAACCCACCAGACCTAACAAATGAAGAGGAAATAGGCAGTCTACCTGAAAAAGAATTCCAAAATCTTGGAAATAGAATAGACAAAATGCAAGAAACATTTAACGAGGACCTAGAAGAACTAAAGATGGAACAAGCAACGATGAACACCACAATAAATGAAATTAAAAATACTCTAGATGGGATCAATAGCAGAATAACTGAGGCAGAAGAATGGATAAGTGACCTGGAAGATAAAATAGTGGAAATAACTACTTCAGAACAGAGTAAATAAAAAAGAATGAAAAGAACTGAGGACAGTCTCAGAGACATCTGGGACAACATTAAATGCACCAACATTCGAATTATAGGGGTTCCAGAAGAAGAATAGAAAAAGAAAGGGACTGAGAAATTATTTGAAGAGATTATAGTTGAAAACTTCCCTAATATGGGAAAGGAAATAGTTAATCAAGTGCAGGAAGCACAGAGAGTCCCATACAAGATAAATCCAAGGAGAAACACGCCAAGACACATATTAATCAAACTGTCAAATATTAAATACAAAGAAAACATGTTAAAAGCAGCAAGGGAAAAACAACAAATAACACACAAGGGAATCCCCATAAGGTTAACAGCTGATCTTTCGGCAGAAACCCTGTAAGCCAGAGGGACTGGCAGGATATGTTTAAAGTGATGAAGGAGAGAAACCTACAACCAAGATTACTCTACCTGGCAAGATCTCATTCAGATTCAATGGAGAAATCAAAAGCTTTACAGACAAGCAAAACCTAAGAGAATTTAGCACCACAAAACCAGCTCTACAACAAATGCAAAAGGAACTTCTCTAAACGGGAAACACAAGAGAAGAAAAGGACCTACAAAAACAAACCCAAGGGCTTCCCTGGTGGCGCAGTGGTTGAGTCCGCCTGCCAACACAGGGGATACAGGTTCGTGCCCCGGTCCGGGAAGATCCCACATAACACGGAGCGGCTGGACCCATGAGCCATTGCCGCTGGGCCTGCCCGTCCGGAGCCTGTGCTCCACAACGGGAGAGGCCACAACAGTGAGAGGCCTGTGTACCGCAAAAAAAAAAAAAAAAAACAATTAAGAAAATGGTAACAGGAACATACATATCGATAATTACCTTAAATATGAATGGAATAAATGCTCCAACAAAAATACACAGGCTCGCTGAATGGATACAAAAACAAGACCCATATATATGCTGTCTACAAGAGACCCACTTCAGACCTAGGGACAAATACAGACTAAAAGTGAGGCGATGGTAAAAGATATTCCATACAAATGGAAATCAAAAGAAAGCTGGAGTAGCAATTCTCATTTCAGATAAAACAGACTTCAAAATAAAGAACGGTACAAGAGACAAGGAAGGATATTGCATTAATGATCAAGGGCTCAATCCAAGAAGAAGATATAACAATTATAAACATGTATGCTCCCACCATAGGAGCACCTCAATACATAAGGCAACTGCTAACAGCTATAAAAGAGGAAATTAACAGTACTACTATAATAGTGGGGGACTTTAACACCTCACTTACACCAACGGACTGATCATCCAAACAGAAAATTAAAAGGAAACACAAGCTTTAAATGACACAATTGACCAGATAGATTTCATTGATATTTAAGGAAATTCCATCCAAAAACAGCACATTACACTTTCTTCTCAAGTGTGCACAGAACATTCTCCAGGTTAGATCACATCCTGGGTCGCAAATCAAGACGCAGTAAATTTAAGAAAAGTGAAATCATATCAAGCATCTTTTCTGACCACAATGCTATGAGATTAGAAATCAATTACTGGGAAAAACGTAAAAAGCACAAACACATGGAGGCTAAACAATACATTACTAAATAACCAAGAGATCACTGAAGAAATCAAAGAAGAAATCAAAAAATACCTAGAGACAAATGACAATGAAAACACAATGATCCAAAACTTATGGGATGCCGCAAAAGCAGTTCTAGGAGGGAAGTTTATAGCAATACAAGCCTACCTCAAGAAACAAGGAAAAATTCAAATAAACAATCTAACCTTACACCTAAAGGAGCTAGAGAAAGAAGAACATACAAAACCCAAAGTTAGTAGAAGGAAAGAAATCATAAAGATCAGAGCAGAAATAAATGAAATAGAAACAAAGAAAACAATAGCAAAGATCAATAAAACTAAAAGCTGGTTCTTTGAGAAGATAAACAAAATTGATAAACCATTAGCCAGACTCATCAAGAAAAAGAGGGAGAAGACTCAAATCAATAAAATTAGAAATGAAAGAGGAGAAGTTAAAACAGACACTGCAGAAATACAAAGCATCCTAAGAGACAACTACAAGCAACCTGGAAAAAATGGACAAATTCTTAGCAAGTATAACCTTCCAAGACTCAACCGGGAAGAAATAGAAAATATGAACAGACAAATCACAAGTAGTGAAATTCAAACTGTGATTAAAAATCTTCCAACAAACCAAAGTCCAGGACCAGATGGCTTCACAGGTGTATTCTATCAAACATTTAGAGAAGAGCTAACACCCATCCTTCTCAAATTCCTCCAAACAATTGCAGAGGAAAGAACACTCCTAAACTCATTCTATGAGGTCCCCATCACCCTGATACCAAAACCAGACAAAGATACTACAAAAAAAGAAAATTACAGACCAATATCACTGATGAGTATAAATGCAAAAATCCTCAAAAAAATACTAGCAAACAAACAAAAATACTAGCAAACAACACATTAAAAGGATCATACACCATGATCAAGTGGGGTTTATTCCAGGGAGGCAAGGATTTTTCAATATATGCAAATTAATCAATGTGATACAACATATTAACAAGTTGAAGAATAAAAACCATATGATCATCTCAATAGATGCAGAAAAAGCTTTTGACAAAATTCAACACCCATTTATGATAAAATGTCTCCAGAAAGTGGGCATAGAGGGAAACTACCTCAACATAATAAAGGCCATATATGACAGACCCACAGCAAACATCATTCTCAATGGTGAAAAACTGAAAACGTTTCCTCTAAGATCAGAAACAAGACAAGGATATCCACTCTCACCACTATTATTCAACAAAGTTTTGGAAGTCCTAGCCACGGCAGAGAAGAAAAAGAAATAAAAGGAATACAAATTGGAAAAGAAGAAGTAAAACTGTCACTGTTTGCAGATGATGTGATACTATACATAGAGAATCCTACATATGCCACCAGAAAACTACTAGAGCTAATCCATGAATTTGGTAAAGTTGCAGGATACAAAATTAGTGCACAGAAATCTCTGGCATTCCTATACACTAATGATGAAAAATATGAAAGTGCAATCAAGAAAACACTCCCATTTACCATTGCAACAAAAAAAATAAAATATCTAGGAATAAACCTACCTAAGGAGACAAAAGACCTGTATGCAGAAAACTATAAGACACTGATGAAAGAAAGTAAAGATGATATAAACAGATGGAGAGATATACCATGTTCTTGGATTGGAAGAATCAATATTGTGAAAATGACTATACTACCCAAAGCAATCTAGAGATTCAGTGCAATCCCTATCAAATTACCAATGGCATTTTTTACAGAAGTAGAACAAAAAATCTTAAAATTTGTATGGAGACACAAGAAACCCTGAATAGTGAAAGCAGTCTTCAGGGAAAAAAACAGAGCTGGAGGAATCAGACTCCCTGACCTCAGACTATACTACAAAGCTACTGTAATGAAGACAATATAGTACAGATACAAAAACCGAGATATAGATCAATGGAACAGGATAGAGATCCCGGAGATAAAGCCATGCACCTATGGTCAACTAATCTATGACAAAGGAGGCAAGGACATACAATGGAGAAAAGACAGTCTCTTCAAGAACTGGACAGCTAATTGTAAAAGAATGAAATTAGAACACTCCCTAACACCATACACAAAAATAAACTCAAAATGGATTAGAGACCTAAATATAAGACCAGACATTATAAGACTCTTAGAGGAAAACATAGGAAGAACACTCTTTGACATAAGTCACAGCAAGATCTTTTTTGATCCACCTCCTAGAGTAAAGGAAATAAAAGCAAAAATAAACAAATGGGACCTACTGAAACTTAAAAGCAAAGGAAACTACCAACATGACGAAAAGACAACCCTCAGAATGGGAGAAAGTATTTGCAAATGCTTCAACGGACAAAGGATTAATCTCCAAAATATATAAACAGCTCATGCAGCTCAATATTAAATAAATAGACAACCCAATCCAAATATGGGCAGAAGACCTAAACAGACATTTCTCCTAAGAAGACATACAGATGGCCAAGAAGCACATGAAAAGCTGCTCAACATCACTATCAGAGAAATGCAAATCAAAACTACATTGAGGTATCACTTCACACCAGTTAGAATGGGCATCATCAGAAAATCTACAAACAACAAGTGTTGGAGAGAGTTTGGAGAAAAGGGAACCCTTTTGCACTGTTGGTGGGAATGTAAGTTGATACAGCCACTATGGAGAACAGTATGTAGGTTCCTTACAAAACTAAAAATAGAATTACCATATGACCCAGGAATCCCACTACTGTGCATATACCCAGAGAAAACCATAATTCAAAAAGACACATGCACCCGGATGTTCATTGCAGCAGTATTTACAATAGCCAGGTCATGGAAGCAACCTAAATGCCCATTGACAGAAGAATGGATAAAGAAGATGTGGTACATATATACAACGGAATATTACTCAGCCATAAAAAGGAATGAAATTGGGTCATTTGTAGAAACGTGGATGGACCTAGAGACTGTCATACAGAGTGAAGTAAGTCAGGAAGAGAGAAACAAATATCGTATATTAACACATATATGTGGAACCTAGAAAAATGGTACAGATGAACTGGTTTGCAGGGCAGAAATTAAGACACAGATGTAGAGAACAAACGTATGGACACCAAGGGGCAAAAGCGGCAGAGGGGGTGGTGCTGTGATGAATTGGTAGATTGGGATTGACATATATACACTAATATGTATAAAATGGATAACTAATAATAACCTGCTGTATAAAAAATAAATTAAATTAAATTTTAAAAAAAGCAATAAAACTATCCCATTCACAATAGAATAAAAAATAATGGGCTTCCCTGGTGGTACAGTGGTTAGGAATCCACCTGCCAATGCAGGGGACACAGGTTTGAACCCTGGTCCAGGAGGATCCCACATACTACGGAGCAACTGCACCTGTGTGCCTCAACTACTGAGCCTGTGCCCTAGAGCCTGTGAGCCACAACTACTGAGTCCATGTGCCACAACTACTGAAGCCCGTGCACCTAGAGCCTGTGGTCCACAACAATAGAAGCACCTCAGTGAGAAGCCTGCGCACTGCAATGAAGAGCCCCACTCGCCACAACTAGAGAAAGCCCACGTGCAGCAATGAAGTCCCAAGGCAGCCAAAAATAAATAAATAAAATAAATTTAAAAATAATAATAAAAAAATACTTTGGAATGAATTTAACCAAGAAGGTAAAGTATCTTTACACTGAAAACTATAAAACAGTGACAAAAGGCATTGAAGGAGACAAAAAGAAATGGACAGATATTCCATGTTCATGATTTCGAAAACTATTGTTAAAATGTGTATACTACTCAAAGCCATCTTTAGATTCATTGCAATCACTATCAAGAGTTCTATGACAATTTTTACAGAAATAGAACAAATAATCATAAAATATGTGTGGAATTACAAAGACTCTAAATAGCTGAGGCAATCCCAAGAATGAAAAACAAAGCAAGAGGGTCACATTTCCTAATTTCAAACTATATTACAAAGATATAGTAATCAAAACAGTATGGTACCAGAGGAGGATAAAGATGGTAGAGTAGGAGGATGTGGAGCTCACCTCTCCCAACACATCAAAAATACATCTTCATGTAGAATAATTCTACACATCAAAAATACATCTTCCCAACACATCAAAAATACATCTTCATGTAGAATAATTCACACAGAAAACTAATTGGAAACTGGCAGAACTCCTATACAACCAAAGCTGCAAGAATGATCTCCACATAACCAGGTAGGATGGAAAGAAAAAGACATTGGGTCAGGACCTCCACCACTGGGAGGGATCTGTAATGAAGAGAACATCTTAATGGGTGGATATTTGCCCTGTGGAGCAAGGAGGCTGAACCACAGCCTGGGATCCCAGCCCTGGGATCCTGTGCAGAGGAGACAATCCCCCTTGCCTGCTGGGAAGTCTACTGAGACAGAAGGGTTAGAGAAGCCTAAACTCTACTTGCAAAGAGTGTGTGTGCGCTAGCTTGCCAAAAATCCAGTGGAGGGAGCCTTGCACTGGTGGCTGCCACACTGCCACACTTCCCAATCCAAAGGGGTAAACACCACAGCCCCTCTTGCCCCGCTCTCCCCACACCACATCCTGGCACAAGATCTGAGCAAAGACTCAGTTTACCTATGCAGAAACAGACTGGGATGCCTGGGGTATGATCCAAATGGAGCTGAAGAAGCCATTGTCAGTGCACACATGAGGTGGCAGGTGGAGCTGCAGCAGCCATTGTCAGTGCATGCATTGGGAGGTACCACAAGACTGCACAGCAGCTAAGCACTGAATCTCAGGCAGACAGGCCCTGGGAGAGGACTCATCTAGCTATGCAGAAACAACTTGGATGACCTAGGGTGTGGTCTGAGAGGAGTGGCAGCAGCCATTGTCAGAGTGCTCAGAAGTATGCAGTGGCTTGTCCCCCAGCTACACTGCCCCAGCTACACCCACTTCACACTGTAGCATAGTGAGAGATCTGGGGCAGATAGTTCCTAGGAGAAGACTGCCACAGAGGCAGCCCAGATCTCCGTTGGCAGCACAGCAAGCTCAGCTCTAAGAGAGAATCCTGAAGACAGCAAGAGAAAAACAAAGAAGCAGTTACAAAGGAACTCACATAAGGCTAACAGATGATTCCTCTGCAGAAACTTTGCAGGCCAGAAGGGAGTAGCATGATATATTCAAGTCTGGAAAAGGAAAAACCTAAAATCTAGGATACTCTACCCAGCAAGATTATCACTTAGAATAAAAGGAGAGAGAAAGAATTTCTCAGATAAGCAAAAACTAATAGAATTTAGCAATACTAAACCTACCTTAAAGGAAACATTAAAGGGTCTTCTCTAAATAGAAAATAAGCAACAATCTATAGGAAAGGGAAAATCACAATAGGAAAAACAAATATATAAAAGGACTGAATATCACCTAAATTAGTCAGTATATAGATTAAAAAACAATAAAAAAAAGTAAAAGTAATTATAACCACAATTAACAGTAAAAGGATAAACATGAAGATGTTTATAGGACATCAAAGTCACAAAAAGTAGGGGAGAAGGGTATAAAAATGTAGATCTTTTAGAATGTGTTTGAACTTGAATGACTATCAGTTTAAGGCAAGTAGAAACAGTTATGGGTCAACACTCTTGAACTCCATGATAACCACAAATCAAAAACATACAACAGTTTCACAAAAAACAAAAAGAAAGGAATTCAAGCATACTACAAAAGACAATCATCAAACCACACACACACAAATAAAAAGAAGAAATGACTAAAGAAAACTACAAAAACAACTGGAAAACAAGAATTAAAATGGCAATAAGTACATACTTATCAATAATTATTTAAAATGTCAGTTGGTAAAATGCTCCAATCAAAAGATATAGAGTGGGAGATTGCATTAAAAAACAAGAACCTACAACAACATGCTGCCTACAAAAGACTCACTTCAGGGGTAAGGACACACACAGACTGAAAGTTAGGGGATGGAAAAAGATAATTCATTCAAATAGAAATGAAAAAGAAAGCAGGGATAACAATGCTCATATCAGATGAAATAGACTTTAAAACAAAGTCCATAAAGAAAGGCAAAAAAGGGCACTATATAATGATAAAGGGATCAATACAAGATGACAATATTATACTCATGAACATATACACACCCAAAATAGAAGCATCTAAATATATAAAAATAATACTAACAGACATAAAGGGAGACATTGACAGTAATATGGTAATAGTGGGAGACTTTAGCACCCCACTGACATTGATGGCCAGGTCATCCACACAGAAAATCAATAAGGCAACAGAGGTCCTAAATGACACAATAGACCAGTTGGACTTGATATCTATAGGATACTACATTGGGAAAAAAAATAGCATACACATTATTTTCAAGCATGCATGGAACATTCTCTAGGATAGACCACATACTAGACCACAAAACAAGTGTCAACAAATTAACAGAATAAAAATGATGTCTAGCATCTTTTCTGACCACAACAGTATGAAACTAGAAATCAGCCACAGAAAGAAAAATGGGAAAAAAATGATTACATGAAGACTAAACAACATGCTACTAAAAAACAATGGGTCAACAATGAAATCAAAAAATAAATCAGAAAATACCTTGAGAAAAACAAAAATGAAAACACAACCTTACAAAATCTATGGGATGCAGCAACAGTAGTTCTAACAGTGAAGTTCACAGTGATACAGACCTTCCTCAAGCAAAGAAGAAAAATCTCAAATAAGCCACCTAACCCAGCACCTAAAAGAATCAGAAAAAGAAGAACAAAGTCAGCAGTAGGAAGGAAATAATAAAGATCATAGAGGAAATATATAAAACAAAGGTCAAAAACAGAAAATATCTCTAAAACCAAGAGCTTTTTTATGAAAGATAAATAAAATTGACAAACCTCTAGCCAGGCTCACCAACAAGAAAAGAGAGAGGACCCAAATAAACAAAACAAGACATGAAAGAGGAAAAATAACAATTGACACCACAGAAATATATTAAAAAAATAAAAGAATACTATGAACAGTTATATGCCAACAAATTGGACAACATAAAAGAAATGGACAAGTTTCTAGAAACATATGGCCTGCCAAAATTGAGTCAAGAAGAAACAGATACCTCATTGTAGTTTTGACTTGCATTTCTCTAGAAGAAAAGGGAACCCTCCTACACTGTTGGTGGGAATGTAAATAGGTACAGCTACTATGGAGAACAGTATGGAGGTTCCTTAAAAAACTAAAAATAGATTGACCATATGATCCTGCAATCCCACTCCTGGGCATATATCCAGAGAAAACCATAATTTGAAAAGATACATGCACCCCAATTTTCACTGCAGCACTATTTGCAATATCCAAGACATGGAAGCAACCTAAATGTCCACCAATGGATGAATGGATAAAGATGTGGTACCTATATACAATGGAATATTACTCAGCCCTAAAAAAGAACAAGATGCCATTTGCAGTGACATGGATGGACTTAGAGATTATCATACTAAGTTAAACAGGTCAGACAGAGAAAGACAAATGTCATATGACATCACTTATATGTGGAATGAAAAAAAATGATACAGAAGAACTTATTTACAAAACAGACTCACAGAAAACAAATTTAGGGTTACCAAAGGGGAAAGGTGGGGGGGATATAAATTAGGCATTTGGGAGTAACATATACACACTAGTATTTATATATAATAGATAAACAACAAGGACGTACTGTATAGCACAGGGAAGTATATTTAATATTTTGTAATAGCCTATAATGGAAAAGAATCTGAATCTCTGTGTGTGTGCGCGCACGCGCATGTGTGTGCATCTGAATCACTTTGCTGTACACCTGAAGCTAATACAAGATTGTAAGTCCACTATACTTCAATTTTAAAAATTTTAAAAAAGGAACAGATAATTTGAACAGACTGGTTACTAGAAGTGAAATAGAATCTGTAATTTAAAAAACTCCCTGCAAACAAAGTCCAAGACCAGAGCTTCCCTGGTGGCACAGTGGTTGAGAGTCCGCCTGCCGATGCAGGGGACACGGGTTCATGCCCCGGTCCGGGAAGATCCCATATGCCGCGGAGCGGCTGGGCCCGTGAGCCATGGCCACTGAGCCTGTGCGTCCAGAGCCTGTGCTCCGCAACGGGAGAGGCCACAACAGTGAGAGGCCCGCGTACCACACAAAAAAAAAAAGTCCAAGACCAGATGGCTTCCTTGTGGAAGTCTATCAACTATACAAAGAAGAACTTATACCTGTTATTCCCAAACTATTTCAAAAAATTAAGAGGAGGGAACACTCCCAAATTCATTCTATTAGGCCACCATCACCCTTATACCAAAATCAGACAGAAATTACAAAAAAAGAAAATTATAGGCTAATATATTTGGTGAATATAGATGTAAAAATCCTCAACAAAATATTAGCAAACCAAATCCAACAATACATAAAAAAGGATCATACAACACGATCAAGCTGGACTTATCTAGGGTTGCAAGGATGGTTCAACATATGCAAATCAATCAATGTGATACACCACACTAACAAAAGGAAAGACAGAAACCAAATGATCATCTCACTAGATGCAGAAAAAGAATGTGACAAAATTCAACATCAATTCTTGATAAAAACTCTCACCAAAGGGGGTATAGAGGGAACATATCTCAACATAGTAAGAGCCACTTATGACAAATCCACAGCCAACTTAATACTCAATGGTGAAAAGCTGAATGTTTTCCTGCTAAATCCAGGAATAAGACAAGGATGCACACTCTCACCACTTCTATTTGACATAGTATTGAAAGTACTAGCCACGGGATCAGACAAGAAAAGAAATAAAGTGTATTCAAATTGGGAGGAAAGAGGTAAAACTCACTATTTTCAGATGACATGATACTCTATATAGAGTACTCCAAAGTCTACACAAAAAACTATTAGAACTAATAAATTAATTCACAAGGTAGCAGGGTACAAGATTAATATACAGAAATCTTTTGCAATTCTTTATACTAATAATGAAATATCAGAAAGAGAAAGTAAAAAAAAATCCTCTTTAAAAATCACATCAGAAAAATAAAATACCTAGGAATAAACATAACCAAGGAGGTAAAAAACGTGTATGCTGAAAACTATAAAACATTGATAAAGGAAATTGAAGATTTCTCAAAGAAATGGAAAGATATCTCATGCTCTTGAATTGGAAGAATTAATATTGTTAAAATTTCCATACTACCTGAGGCAATCTACAGATTTAGTGCAATCCCTATCAAAATACCCATGACATTTTTCACAGAGCTAGATCAAATAATCTTAAAATTTCTATGGAACCACAAAAGACCCAGAATTGCCAAAGCAATCCTGAGGAAAAAGAACGAAGCTGGAAGCATAACCCTTATAAATTTCAGACAATACAACAAAGCTAATAAGAAAAGCATGGTATTGGCTCAAAAAACAGATATATGGATACATGGAACAGAATAGAGAGCCCAGAAATAAACCCACGTATGTACAGTCAATTAATCTTCAACAAAGGAAGCAAGAATATACAATGGAGAAAAGACAGTCTCTCCAACAAGTGGTGCTGGTAAAAGCTGGACAGCTACATTTAAATCAATGAAGTTAGAAAATTCCCTCAAACCATATACAGAAATTAACTCAAAATAGTTTAAAGGCCTAAATACGACACCATAAAACTCCTAGAGAAGAACACAGGCAAAACATTCTCAGCAAAACATAAATTGTTACAACATTTTCTTAGATCAGTCTCCCAAGACAATAGAAATAGAGCAAAGATTTAAAAATGGGACCTAGGGCTTCCCTGGTGGCGCAGTGGTTGAGAGTCCGCCTGCCGATGCAGGGGACGCGGGTTCGTGCCCCGGTCCGGGAAGATCCCACATGCCGCGGAGCAGCTAGGCCCGTGAGCCATGGCCACTGAGCCTGCGCGTCCGGAGCCTGTGCTCCGCAACGGAAGAGGCCACAACAGTGAGAGGCCCACGTACCGCAAAAAAAAAAAAAAAAAAATGGGACCTAATCAAACTTAAAAGCTTTTGTACAGCAAAGGAAACCATCAACAAATCAAAAAGATGACCTACAAAATGGGAGAAAATATTTGCAAATGTTGTGACCAACAAGTGGATAATATTCAAAATATACCAATAGCTCATACAATGCAATATTGAAGAAACAAACAACCCAATCAAAAAATGGGCAGAAGACCTAAATAGACATTTTTCCAAAGAAGACATACTGATGGCCAACAGGCACATGAAAAGATACTCAACATTGCTAATTAGAGAAATGCAAATCAAAACTACAATGAGGTATCACTTCAAACCAGTCAGAATGGCCATCATCAACAAGTCTTCAATATTAAATGCTGGAGAGGGTGTGGGAAAAAGGGAACACTGTACACTGTTGGTGGGAAGGTAAATTGGTGCAGCCACTGTGGAGAACAGTATGGAGATTCCTTAAAAGACTAAAACTAGAGCCACTATATGATCCTCCAATCCCATTCCTGGATATATAACTGGGAAAAAATGAAAACTCTAACTTGAAAAGATACATGCACCCCAATGTTCATAGCAGCACTATTTACAATAGCCCAGAGATGGAAACAACCAAGTGCTCATTAACAGATAATTGGCTTAAGAAGATCTGGTGTGTGTGTGTATATATACACACACACACATACACACACACAAAGGAACATTATTTAGAAATAAAAAAGAATGAAATACTGCTATTTTCAGCAACATGGATGGATCTAGAGAATATTATATTCAGTGAAGTCAGACAAAGACAAATATGATATCACTTACATGTAGAATCTAAGTAATATTACAACGAATGTATATACAAAACCTAAACAGACTCACAGACATACAAAACAAACTTATGGTTACCAAAGTGAAGAGGGAGGTAAGGAGAGACAAATTAGGTATATGGAATAACAGATTTAAAATACTTATACATAAAATAGGTAAGCAATAAGGATTTACCATATAGCACAGGGAGTTATATTCAATATCTTGTAATAACCTATAATGGAATATAATCTGAAAAAGTATATAATTGAATCACTTTGCTGTACACTGTAGACTAACACAATATCGTAAATCAACCAGACTTCAATAAAAAAAATACAACAGTATGGTAGTGGCATAAAAATAGACACATAGACCAGTGGAACAGAATAAGGAGCTCCAAAATAAACCCTAATAAACCAACTAATACTTGAAAAGGGAGCCAAGAAAAGTTAGTTTCTTCAATAAATGGTGCTTGGAAAACTGGATATTCACATGCAAAAGAATGAAACTGGACCCCAGTCTTACCCCACTCACAAAAATTAACTTGAAATGGATTAAATACTTATGCAAAACCTGAAACCATAAAAGCCCTAGAATAAAACATAGGGACATTTTTTTCCATTTGTTTTGGCAACGATTTTATGGATATGCCTCCAAAAGCATAAGCAACAAAAGTAAAAGTAAACAAGTAGGACTACATCAAACTAAAGCTTCTGCAAAGCAAAGGGAACCATCAACAACATGAAAACTTACCGAATAGGAGAAAATATTTGCAAACCACATATCTGATAATGTATTAAATCCAGAATATATAAGAAATGCATATAATTCAACAGCAAAAAAAAAAAAACAACCCGACAAATAATCCAAATTGTAAAATGAGAAAACAGACATTTTTCAAAGAAGATATTCAAATGGCTAACAGGAGCATGAAAAGGTAACCTCACCCATCACCAGGGAAATGCAAATCAAAACCACATGAGTCATACCATAAACCATGATTGCAAATTATGAAATGCTGATATTCAGTTATTGCCTTTCCACAGAAATTTCTCATCTGAAAGCACAATCTTTATTGGAAAAAGGATTAGAGGAACCACTTCTGCTCCTTGACCCAGTATTTTTCCCTGGACTTCATAGTCACAAATGAGATTTTTTTAATATTATGATTTATTACCATGAAAATGAGCAAAAGTAGGTACTATATATAGAGAGTTGGTGAATTGTAACAGACTGTATATTACATCCCTACCCAGGAAAACGGCATACCTTCTATTAGACATAATAGTGTCTAGGAAGTCAATATCTTGTACCTAACCAAACGTCTCTATTATTGTATGCCTCCTCCTTCATAGATCGATACATAGATAGATATAGCTGTAGCTATAAAAGAAGAGATTCATTATAAGAATTGACTCACAATTATGCAGGTCAAGAAGTCCCATGATCTACTGTCTTCAAGCCTGAGAACTAGGAAAGCCAGTGATGTAATCCAGTCCGAGTGTGAAGAGCTGAGAACCAGAAGCACCTGTTCCTGTGGGCGGGAGAAGATAGACGTCTCAGCTAAATGGAGAGAGTGAATTCGCCCTTTCTTCACCTTTTTTGTTCTATTTGAGCCCTCAGTGGGTTGGATAATACCCATGCACATTGGTGGAGATGACCCTCTTTACTCAGTCTGCTGATTCAAATGCCAATCACAGACACCCTCACAGGCAAACCCCAAAATAATGTTCAACTAGCTGTCTGGGCATCCCTTAGCCCAGTCAAGTTGATACATAAAACTTACCATTACAGGTATCAATAATTTTCCTTGAACTATTATTGCCTGGCTAACCTCCTCATCATTCTGTTAAAAATATTAAATTCTACTGCTTCATATAGTCCAGATTCAGCATCTAGGACCATAATTTCATAATTTTTCCATATGCACTCTCCTTGCTCTATTTTTGCCATACGACTTATCACCTCCTAATGTTCTATATTATTTTATTATTGTTATTATTATTTACTGTCTCCTCTTGCTAAAATTCAAACTCCACAATGACTAATTCTTATCTGTTTTAACCCACTATATTTCAAGCATCTAAAATACACCTAGTAAATGGTAGGAGCTCAATATCCATTTTTCAAATGAATATAAATAAACTCTTATTTAAGGTAATGCTGTATAGTTTCCTCTTTTCCCTCTATATTCCATTACCTCTTTGGTAAATTCTAGTGCTGATTTTTTTTGCAATTTTCATCTGACTCCATTTTTTAGATGACAAAAGTAACACTTATCTAACATACAAACACGTCTTATTACTCTCCATATCCTTCAATTTTTCATAGATGTCTTACAGATTCTTTTCTTGTATTATCTCAAATAAGCTAGAGTACACACATAGACGTATAACTCAAACTTTTTCAAAAAGCTTTTCTATCTGAGATGTCGCATATATGAAACATATTATTGATGACCGTATCGAAGGAGACACATAACGTACATATTCTGTTGGCCTCAAGAACAGTTTTTTTTTTTTTTTTTTTTTTTTTTGGCCAGAAACTGAACTGTATCACTTTGCATTTCCTCCTGCCTCCAGAGTGCCCGCTGTAAAATGCTTTTGGTGTGTGTGCTGTTCAATGGGAGCCAGTAGAATTGTTATATTTAAACCTTCATGGCTTTAGTAATGAAAGAAATGGTCCCCTAAAAGACTGAAAGAGTAACTTCTCTCTAGGTTCTTATCTCACTGTCAGACAGGGACTTGGGCTAAAAGAAAACATAGTCTGATACTTGTATGTCCTTAAAGATTCAGCAGCCAAGGTGGGATTCCAGACTACTGCTTCTGACTCTTTTGATTGAACCCTAAACCCTGTTTCATGGGTTGATGGAAGTCAGAATTAACTTCTACCTAAAGGAAAATAATATTTTTAAAGCTTCTCACAATCCTTGCTGTAAAACTGTCGATTTTACATATGCTGTTGGCAATAGAAGCATACGTTGCAATGCCTCATAATAATCCTAAGTGCTATGCAATAAAAACAAATATCCATGGCCTGTTCTTTACAATTATTTCTTGATTCACACGGACATAGCGCTAGCTGCCAATATTTTTATACATTAGATTTATGTTCTTCCCCTTATCTGCTCACCTCCTTGCCTCCTATGAAGATATAAGAATATCTATCCTCATGACCGTGAGGGTATTAATGACACTGTCAATATGGCCCAGAGGAGCATCTGCCTCTCTCTCTCTCTTCTCATACTTATTTAATTGCAAGTCATCCTCCCACCACACACACAAGTGTACTCCCAAAAATATACTGCTTAAAGAATAAACACACTAAGTATGATGGTATATGCCACCAGTCAGTGAGTACTTTCTCTTTTTGAAACAATCTCAGTTTTAAAGGATGTTCCTAATGTTAGCCTTAGGGAGAATATCCTAATATTCTTCATGGAAATGCTACTCAAAGGGCCATTCCACCCATTTTGAAACCAGGGATATGGCTATTAGTTACCTAGGTAAATTGTCTTTTGGGGTATCAGGTGAGCAGTATGAGCAAATTCTACAGACAAATTTCCTGGGTTCATGTCACAGCTCTGACGTTTACTAGCTTCGTGACATTAGGCAGGTTACTTAAACCTCAGGGTTTGTTCATCTGTGTAAATCAACCTATAGGGATGGCTGTAATGATTAGGTATGTTATTATCTGTAAAGATCTTACCAGTGTCTGGCATCATATAAGTGTAAGATACTGTTATCAATACAGGGCCTCGAGTGATCAGGTGTTTTAGGAATACGGTGATAGTGGCATACAGTGTCCCTCCAGTTTTTACTCTCCCTACACCTTAGGAAACTGCCCCTGCCCCTGCCCCTAGGGAACTAAAAATGCTGAATAAATCAACAAACACCAGGAAAGGGCTAGGTTTTTACTTGTAGTGTTTCCTTATAGAAATTAAAACTTAAAAGTTTGAGTTTGTAATATAACAAAAGTTTTTAAAAAACCAATTTCTAAGACAGTAAACATTTTTCTGTACTGAAGAAAATAGAAATGTATCACTTATTATTTTACATATGAAAGTCAAGTTGATATTTTAAAAATCAGTAATGTGGCAGGTGGAGAACTCCTCTCTGGCTCCATTTGTGATTCAATCCTCCTTTGCATTTAGGCTGTCACAAAGCAAGATGGAGTCCATGATGCCTACAGGATTTTTGCAAAACAACCATTTACTGCGTAGACATGTGATATCAACAAGGTGGAGGATTTACCAAAAGATCTGTTTTAAAAACTCGAGAAAAGTATAAGCTTCAGTCATAACACTGACTGGTTCCCCAACCTGTACTGAATAGCTTTTGTAAAAAATCCTTTCCTTAGATTTTACTCATATACTTTCAACATGAAAATAGCATATGAATAATTTCTCCTTTAAAAAAACTTGTAAAAAAATTGGTATGTGCTTAATATTAAAAAATCAATCACACAGGCCAAGTCAACAGAAAAATGAACCATTACCATACCACCCTGAAGGAAGTGCTGTTCACATTTGGTGTAGATGGTCCCAGACAGGCTGAGATGCCAAGGACAAAGATGAAAATAAGAGAAACAAGGGGAAAAAAAGCAGGAAAGCAGATTCAGATGATAACATTATTTTTAAAAGAGATATTTGATTGTTAGTTTATTTAGGTGAAGAAGAAAACTGAAATGAAACTAAAATTCTGGGTGAATTTCAGATAGTTTCTTCACCATAGACATATTATTTTCTAAATATCAATCTAGAGTCATATGAAATTAACATGAAAATATTGGAGTCCTTAAAAATTGGTTCTACATTTAGATGGATTAAACACTCAGCCCTACCCTTTCCTACAGAATTTCTCTATTCCTGAGCATTTTATATAGATTTAGGGTTTTTTTATGTTCCATTTTGTTATGTAATAGTTTTATTGGCTTTAAGAATAGCTTATATTGTCTTCTCACAGTTCTGCTTTACTTAATGTCTTTCTGTTTCCTTTAGAGATAAAGGACAGCTGAGAAAATATGACCTTCTTGGGCCACCCTGTATTTCTGGAATTGTGGATTATGGGGAAGAAGTCTGAGACCACCTTGATTTCTCCTTCTATGTGACTTTCTCTGCTACTTGAGTACACATGCTTTATTTCATCCTGAGATTCAGGGACAAAGGACCTTTGTAATGACCTTTACCAAAAAACCTCCAGCACCACTGTTAGCTTCGTAGCTCTATTTCACCCTTATTTCTCCTTTGTTTTTGTAATTTTATTTTTGTAATGTTTCTTTTTTTCCCCCCAAATCTTCCACTCCCCTTCAGCCTGTTGTTTTTGCTCCTGTTTGAGACTTAATGTGCCCAAATCATGTGCTCTGATCATCTGTGTGATAAGCAGTAATTCACTGGACTGTATTTTGTGTTTCTGGATGTAATCATGTATTTTCTGTCTACTTACCAGAATGTGGTACTTCTAAGTAAAAAAAAGTGTTAAGAGAGGCAAGTGATAAATGCAAAAACATTAGAAGCCATGTATTAGTTAAATCAAAATAGTATCCCTGCAATAACTATCAGAAACGCATGCTATATAAGATAGGCTTAGGCTGAACAGCATCATTTGTCCAACATAAACTCATTGAGAACATCTCTCCTCCAGAAACCCTCCCCACCATTATAATTTCTGATGATTTCAAAAATTTCTCTGTGGTTATCTCTTAGGTCTCTTTGCCAACTTGCCGCAAAGGGCAAACTGGCCTTTTACTGTCATTCACCAAACTCAGGATTTTAGCCTCCCAGGTCTTTAGAGAGAATTAGCTTCCTTTTCATAGAGAAGATGATAGTTCAGGGCATCTATAATTTGGTGTCTCAGGAATAGACCAAATAGAACAGTCAAGAGTACACGCATTTGAACTTCCAGAGGTAACATATAAAATGAAAGTTTTCTTAGGGGAAAAAAAATCTATCTTCTTTATATTTATCTACTATTGTCTTTCCTATTCTCAGACAAAAACAGCTTTGTTTTAAAGTAAAAGCATTTTTAAAGCAAATTTAGAGTCAAATGTAAAGCCTCTGTTTACAAAATAGGCAAGCAACACATTATGGGACCATTATGAAACATCTAATTCCTATGCAGTATGTATTTTATGGATTGCTAAATGTTATGGTAGGTTACACATAGAGCAGTCCTCATCAAGGACCTTAGGGTGGCACAGATAGTAATAATACACGAGTGGCTGTGGTAAGGGTCTGAGAGAAGCACAGACAATTCTATAGAAGCTTCAAGAGGATGAGCCCACTTTTTCTTGAAGGAATCAAGAAAGGTTTTAACAAAGACTTGACAGATGGAGAGAGGGAGACAGACTCAGAGACTAGCAGAAGCAAAGGCATGGAGGCAGGCTATTATGACGCAAATGTTCTTCCTCCCCCAGGAAATGTCCTATCTAATGATAGCTGTGACCCTTAAAGGTTGTTAAAAGTTGTACAGGAATTGCACACACATCAGTAGTTTTACAAGTCTTTCTGATAACAAGTAATATGAAATGGAATTGTAGTTGATACTATATTTTGTACCAGGTCATTGATTTACAGAAGGTCAAGAGTAGCCATGGACTAAATAGTAGAACAGATGAAGCTTATGTTAAGAGTTCCTCCAGTCACTCATCTTTTATGACCACCCCCGCGCGCGCGCGCACACACACACACACACTTGCCCAACAATCCTAAACCTTCAGCTTATCTTCCATTAATTTTACATGTCTTCTGCAATCCCACCTCCCTGATTCTCATGTCTGCAAATACCATGACACTCTTCAAGAGGTATCCCTCTATAATTTCATTATGTTCCCAAAGCTAGTTTTTAAGCTCCATGTGACTCCATTTTTGCTATAGTCCTAGGGCCTGTAACACAGTGAATACTCAATAAACAGCTGTCAAATGAATAGAAGATTAATAGACTGTCATAGGGCAGCCCATCTGACAAGCAGAAGATGAATTATCACGTCCATTTTGTAGATAAGTTTGCAGAGACAAAGAGAGGTTCTAAGTCTCTAACTTGTGCTCATTTTATCATGAGACATTGCTTTTACTCAAATAATGATTAATAGTGGCAATTACAGGTTGGACGGAGGAGTAAAATAATGATGATTTGGGCACATAGAACCTACAGTAGTCCCTCAAATCATGCTATATAAACATCACACAGTCATCCAAGGAGGTGATAGTAGTATCTAATGAGAGATAATACAATTGGGAAGAGATAAAAATTAGTCATGTGTGTGTTGTCACAATTTCCCTAAATGTCCTGCCCTCTTAACTCCATTTTTGCCTGCTCAACTTTTCCCCTTCCTATAACCTGGAGTATTAAGAATCATACTTTTAGCCACTGGTTCCCAATTATTTTCTTGCAAGGAGAACTGGGGCAATGGTAGGAACAGCACTGGAGCAGTGAGATATTTTCATTAGTAAAAGCTCATATTTAGTGCTGAGGTAGAGTAAAAGGAATGGAATAGAGTCATACAGGGAGAAACTGAGAGTCCATGTGAGTTATGAGAGAGGAATCATTGGGAAATTCTGTGATAAAATGGTGAGATCCTTAGAAACATTTTCACATTATGTGTGAGACTGAGAGCCTGGGTAGGAAACAAGGCTTTGAGAAGTTTTGCTCTATGCTACATGGAAGATTGTAGGATTGTAGGATTGTATATCCTTGTCTCCTTTGTCATAGATTAGTTGACCATAGGTGCTTGCTTTTATCTCTGGGCTTTCTATCTTGTTCCATTGATCTATGTTTCTGTTTTTGTGCCAGTACCATATTGTCTTGATTACTGTAGCCTTGTAGTATAGTCTCAAGTCAGGGAGTCTGATTCCTCCAGCTCCGATTTTTTTTCCCTCAAGATTGCTTGGGCTATTCGGGGTCTTTTGTGTCTACACACAAATTTTAATATATTTTGTTCTAGTTCTGAAAAAAATGCCATTGGTAGTTTGATAGGGATTGCATGAATCTGTAGATTGCTTTGGGTAGTATAGTCATTTTCACAATATTGATTCTTCCAATCTAAGAACATGGTGTCTCTCTCCATCTGTTTGTGTCATCTTTGATTTCTTTCATCAGTGTCTTATAGTTTTCTGAGTAAGGGATTTTACCTCCTTAGGTAGGTTTATTCCTAGGCATTTTATTCTATTTGTTTCAATGGTGAATAGGATTGTTTCCTTAATTTCTCTTTCTGATCTCTCATTGTTAGTGTATAGGAATGCAAGAGATTTCTGTGCATTAATTTTGTATCCTGCAACTTTACCAAATTCATTGATTAGCTGTAGTAGTTTTCTGGTGGCATCTTTAGGATTCTCTATATATAGTATCATGTCATCTGCAAACAGTGACACTTTTACTTCTTCTTTTCCAATTTATATTCCTTTTATTTCTTTTTCTTCTCTGATTGCCATAGCTAGGACTTCCAAAACTATGTTGAATAAGAGTGGCGAGAGTGGACATCCTTGTCTTGTTCCTGATCTTAGAGGAAATGCTTTCAGTTTTTCACAATTGAGAATGATGTTTGCTGTGGGTTTGTCATGTATGACCCTTATTATGTTGAGGTAGGTTCCCTCTATGCCCACTTTCTGGAGAGTTTTTATCATAAATCGGTGTTGAATCTTGTCAAAAGCTTTTTCTGCACCTATTGAGATGATCATATGGTTTTTATTCTTCAATTTGTTAGTATGGTGTACCACACTGATTGATTTGCGTATATTGAAGAATCCTTGCATCCCTGGGATAAATCCCACTTGATTATGGTGTATGTTCCTCTTAATGTGTTGTTGGATTTTGCTTGCTAGTATTTTGTTGAGGATTTTTGCATCTATTCATCAGTGATATTGGTCTGTAATATTCTTTTTTTGTAGTATCTTTGTGTGGTTTTGGTATCAGGGTGATGGTGGCCTTGTAGCATGAGTTTGGGAGTGTTCCTTTCTCTGCAGTTTTTTTGGAGGAGTTTGAGAAGGATGGGTGTTATCTCTTCTCTAAATGTTTGATAGAATTCACCTGTGAAGCCATCTGGTCCCGGACTTCTGTTTGCTGGAAGATTTCTAATCACAGTTTCAATTTCATTACTTGTAATTGGTCTGTTCATATTTTCTCTTTCTTCCTGGTTCAGTCTTGGAAGGTTATACCTTCTAAGAATTTGTCCATTTCTTCCAGTGTCCATTTTAATGGCATAGAGTTGCTTGTAGTAGTCTCTTAGGATGTTTTGTATTTCTGCGGTGTATGTTGTAGCTTCTCCTTTTTTCATTTCTAATTTTAATGATTTGAGTCCTCTCCCTCTTTTTCTTGATGAGTCTGGCTAGTGGTTTATCAATTTTGTTTATCTTCTCACAGAACCAGCTTTTAGTTTTATTGATCTTTGCAATTGTTTTCTTTGTTTCTATTTCATTTATTTCTGCTCTGATCTTTATGATTTCTTTCCTTCTACTAACTTTGGGTTTTGTTGGTTCTTCTTTCTCTAGCTCCTTTAGGTGTAAGGTTAGATTGTTTATTTGAGATTTTTCTTGTTTCTTGAGGTAGGCTTGTATAGCTATAAACTTCCCTCTTAGAACTGCTTTTGTTGCATCCCATAAGTTTGGATTGTCATGTTTTCACTGTCATTTATGCTAGGTATTTTTTGATTTCCTCTTTGATTTCTTCAGTGATCTCTCTTCCTTAGTAACGTATTGTTTAACCTCCATGTGTTTGTGTTTTTACGCTTTTGCCCCCTGTAATTGATTTCTAATCTCATAGAGTTGTGGTTTAAAAAGATACTTGATACGATATCCATTTTCTTAAATTCACCGAGGCTTGATTTGCGACCCAAGATGTGATCTATCCTGGAGAATGTTCCATGTGCACTTGAGAAGAAAGTGTATTCTTCTGCTTTCGGATGAAATGTCCTATAAATATCAATGAAATCTATCTGGTCTATTTTGTCATTTAAAGCTTCTCCTTCCTTACTAATTTTCTGTCTGGATGATCTGTCCATTGGTGTAAGTGAGGTGTTAAAGTCCGCCATTATTATTGTGTTACTGTCAATTTCCTCCTTTATAGCTGTTAGCATTTGCTTTATGTATTGAGGTGCTCCTATGTTGCGTGCATATATAATTGTTATATCTTCTTCTTGGATTGAGCCCTTGATCATTATGTAGTGTCCTTCCTTGTCTCTTGTAACAGTCTTTATTTTAAAGTCTATTTTATCCGATTTGAGTATTGGTACTACAGCTTCGTTTTGATTTCCATATGCATGGAATATCTTTTTCCATCCCTTCACTTTCAGTCTGTATGTGTCCCTAGGTCTGAAGTGGGTCTCTTGTAGACAGCATATACATGGGTCTTGTTTTTCTATCCATTCAGTGAGCCTGTGTCTCTTGTTTGGAGCATTTAATCCATTCACATTTAAGGTAATTATCAATATGCCTGTTCCTATTACCATTTTCTTAATTGTTTTGGGTTTGTTTTTGTAGGTCCTTTTCTTCTCTTGTGTTTCCCACTTAGAGAAGTTCTGTTAGCATTTGTTGTAGAGATGGTTTGGTGGTGCTGAATTCTCTTAGCTTTTGCTTGTCTTTTAAGCTTTTTATTTCTCTGCTGAATCTGAATGAGATCCTTGGTGGGTAGAATAATTTTGGTTGTAGTTTCTTCCCTTTCATCACTTTAAATATATCATGCTACTCCCTTCTGGCTTGTAGAATTTCTGCTGAGAAATCAGCTGTTAACCTTATGGGAGTTCCCTTGTATGTTATTTGCTGTTTTTCCCTTGTTGCTTTTAATAATTTGTCTTTAATTTTTGTCAGCTTGATCACTATGTGTCTTGGTGTGTTTCTCCTTGGGTTTATCCTGCCTGGGAGTCTCTGCACTTCCTAGACTTGGGTGGCTATTTCCATTCCCATGTTAGAGAAGTTTTCAACTATAATCACTTCAAATATTTTCTCACGTCCTTTCTCTTCTACTTCTGGGACCCCTATAATGTGAATATTGGTGCATTTATTGTTATCCCAGAGGTCTCTTAGGCTGTCTTCATTTCTTTTCATTCTTTTTTCTTTATTCTGTTCCATGGCAGTGAATTCCACCATTCTGTCTTCCAGGTCACTTATGCGTTCTTCTGCCTCAGTTATTCTGCTATCAATTCCTTCTAGTGTATTTTTCATTTCAATTATTGTATCGTTCATCTCTGTTTGTTCTTTAATTCTTCTAGGTGTTTGTTCTTTAAATCTCTTAGGTCTTTGTTAAACATTTCTTGCATCTACTTGAACTTTGCCTCCATCTTTTGCCAAGGTCCTGGATCATCTTCACTATCATTATTTTACATTCTTTTGCTGGCAGGTTGCCTATCTCCACTTCATTTCATTGTTTTTCTGGGGTTTTATCTTGTTCCTTCATCTGGTACATAGTCCTCTGCCTTTTCATCTTATCTATCTTTCTGTGAATGTGGTTTTCTCTCCACCGGCTGCAGGATTGTAGTTTTTCTTGTTTCTGCTGTCTGCCCTCTGCCTTGATGTTTTATGTTAATTATATTTGGAATGGGAATTCAATTAAGAAGAATAATTATCACATAAATCTATGTGGTCATAGGAAAGAATTAAAATTTTATATTATATACACAGTTTTATTTGTAGAGAAGAATGATAGGGTGATTACTAAAATACTTTCAAGCATAAAATTATATTACTTTACTATAAAATTCTATTGAAGTATAGTGAAAATACAAACTTATGATTAAAGGGAGCAATGTAAAATTTATTATAGCAAAGAAGATAATTTGTTCTTTTTAAGTCATTTATAGTGAGTAGCAAATTGCTATGGTAGTAATACACCATTGGAAATATATAAAGGAATGATATGTGCTAATTGGTTTCACTTTAAATATCAAATTTTACAATATGCCATAAATCACATCCTTTCCAATTGCTGAAGTTTAGGAACTAGATGGATTTTTAAAACACTAAATGTAAACTAAAGTGTCTACAAAATATTATAGTAGTCAAATACAAACATATTATTAATCAAAGTGCAATAAACAGACTAAAATTTCCAGATAAACGACAAGGACTATTACAATAGTAAAAAGAAATACTGGATGTTTATAAACTGATTGATGTTTATATGGATGTAAAGACTCAGAATAAGCAATTCAATATTGATGGAGAAGAACAAAGTTGGTGAACTCACATTACTTGACTTCAACACTTAGTTTAAAGCTATAGTAATCAAGACAGTGTGATACTGGAGAAAGAATAGACAAATAAATCAATGGAAGAATAGAGAGCCCAGAAAGAGACCCCTATAAATATACTCAACTGTTTTTTTGACAAAGGATCAAGGGCATTGCCATGAAAAATAGATAGCTTTTCAACAAATTATACTGGGACAAATGGACATCTACATACCAAAAAAAAAAAAAATCAGGACACAGACCTTACGCCCTTCACAAAAAATAATTCAAAATGATCACTGACTAAATGTAAAATGTAAAACTATAAAACTCCTAGAAAATATAATAGGAGAAAATCTAGATGACCTTAGATATGGCAATGAGTTTTTAGATATAACACCAAAGGCATGATCCATGAAAGAAATAATTGCTAAACTGGACTTTATTAAAATTAAAACCTCTGCTCTGTGAAAGACAATGTCAAGAGAGTGAGAAGACAAACCACAGCCTGGGAGAAAATATTTGCAAAAGGAACAGCTGATAAAGGACTGCTATTCAACATATACAAAGAACTCTTAAAACTCAGTAATAAGAAAATGATCAATGCAATTAAAAAAGAGGTTATTGTGGTGATCATTTTGAAATGTATAGAAATACAGAATCCCTGGGTTGTGTATCAGGAATTAGCATAGTGTGGTAGGTTAATTGTACTTCAAAAACAAACTAACAGACTTATAGAAAAAGAGATCAAATTTGTGGTTATCAGAGGTGGGGGTGGGAGGGGGAATTGGGATAAGGCAGTCAAAAGGTACAAACTTCCATTTATAAGGTAAGTAAGTACTAGGAATATAAAGTAGAACATAGTAAATACAGTTAACACTGATGTATATTATATATGAAAGTTTATGTTAAGAGAATAATTCCTAAGAGTTATCATACAAGGAAAAAACTTTTTTTCTATTTCTTTAATTTGTATTCACATGAGATGGTGGATGTTCACTAAACTTACTATAATAATCATTTACTGATGTATGTAAGTCAAATTATTATGATGTACACCTTAAACTTATACGGTGCTGTATGTCAATTATATCACAATAAAACTGGAAGAAATAAATTGGCAAAAGACCTGGACACCTCACCAAAGAAGATAAGCAGGTGAAAAATAGGCATATGTAAAGATATTTCACATCATATGTCACCAGGGAAATGCAAATTAAAACAACAAGGAGATACCACCACACACCTATTAGAATGACCAAAATCTGGAACACTGGCAATACCAAATGCTCCTGAGGACACAGAGCAACAAGAACTCCCATTCATTGCTGGTGGAAATGCAAAATGGTACAGCCATGCTGGAAGATACTTTGGCGGTTTCCTGAAGAACTAAACATACTATTACCATACAACCCAGCAAATGTACTCCTTGGTATTTACCCACAGGAGTTAAAAACTTATGACCACAAAAATACCTGCACACAGATGTTTGTAGCAGCTTTACTCATAACTGTCATAACTCAGAAGCAATTAAAATGTCCTTTAGTAGATGAATGTCCTTCAGTGGATAAACTGTGGTATATCTAGGCAATGGAATATTATTCAATGCTACAAAGAAATGAGCTATCAAGCCATGAAAAGACATGTAGGAAACTTAAATGCATATCACTAAGTGAAAGGAAGCCAATCTGAAAACTCTGTATGATTCCAGTTATATGACATTCTGGAAAAGGCAAAACCATGGAGACAAGATTATTGGTTGCCAGGGGCTGAGGGCAAGGGGAGGAAGGGATGAACTGGCAAAGCACAGAGGATTTTTAGGACAGTGAAACTATTCTGTATCATACTACAGTGGTGGATATATGGCATTATACATTTTTCAAAACTCATAGACTATACAACACCAAAGTACCACTGTGGTGTAATGTCAATAGTGAGGAAATGAGTTATGTGTATGGGGGCAAGGGGTATTTGGAAACCTTCTGTGCTTTTTACCCAATTATGCTGTAAGCCAAAAATGCTTTGAAAACAAAGTCTATTAAAAATAAGAAACAAAAATTCAGACACTGTTTACCTCAGATATGTTTAAAGCATAAGTATACAGAAAAGTAGGAACTAAAAGAAAAAGATAAAAGAAAAAAGGCGTTTAATAGGCAAATAAACTACAACAGCATGCTGTAATGTAAATGAATCTCCCAAAGCAGGTTACATAAGAATACCGCCACACGATTCTATTTTATTAAGGGCAAAATAGGTACAACTAAAATATTAATGATTTATGAATGAATACATATGTGATATAACCATAAAGAAAGGCATGGGAATGATAACACAATAATCAGGAGTATAGTCACTCCTGGAGAATGGGATAGCAAAGTAATTGGGAGGAGAACACAGTGATTAATGAAGTATAAATAATACTCCATTTCTTAAGCTGCATGGAGAGAACTTGGGTGTTAATTTATTCCATACTCTTTAAACTTTGTATGTGCATTATGAAATTATAAGGGGAAAAGGTAGTAGAATTTACTGGACTATATAAAATAGTCCTGGGGTGGGGGAGGTTTTAGACAATGTTGGCCACAGAGGGCTCCATTATCGCCAAGATTCTGGTTCCTCTGTTTTTAGGTCTACACTCCTCCATGTGTCAGTTGAGTCCTATCCTTGTCAAGGTGGTTGTTGCAGTTCTGGTTTATATTTATATGAACACAAGACCATCCTGAAAAGGAGAGCTTCTCTTATTCAAACTATCAGGCAAAAGTCCTTGACTTCGCACATTAAACCTATGAAGACTACGTCCCTGCCAGAATCAATCCCTGGGATGAGGAAATTTGGGACGAGACCAGTCACTCTCCACCCAGGATGTGGGGTGGAGGGTGTAGAGGCAACCAACTCTGGTTGGGTGAACAACTCTGTGCAGTTTGCCTGAGACTTGACATGTTTTAGTTGATAGTTCTGTGTCCCACAGAACCCCTTAATACCAGGCAAACTGAGATGACTGGTCTCCATACAACTAATAGGATAGACATAAACATCAGCTGCCCCAAAAAACCCATGCTAAGTGCTGCTACCAGGAAGTAGATTTGAATAAATGACTGTCTATCTCTACTTCCTCTCAATAGACATCTTTCTCCCATAGGAACTATTGAATCTTTTTCAATTATAGAATTCCAGACTCTATAAAGAATTTCTTAAAATTTGTATCTCTTTCTCTTAAATGACTAATTAATATTCCTCATGTTTTCTAATGTTATTTGATGGAATTTTCTACTAGGTCAGCAGCATTCCTAAACCTTCTTTAGAATCAGAGCCCTAAAACATGAGATCCTCTGGAGGGTGCTGTGTAACATTTCACAGGTTCAGAGATGTTTTCTCAGCTATTCCCCAAATCCTCACTGAGGTGGAGCTAGAATGATCTGTCACCTGAGAAAGGTGTGTTATTTCCTGGAATAAAAAGGGCCTTAATGACCATTTTATTTAGAGCGATATAGTTTATTCATTTTTTCTTATTAAAGTATAGCAAATAGTATCCTAGTTAATTTCTTAATTTGTCTCAATCTATGCTTCCCATTGTTTGCAAATATTCTACTAATTCCCCTGATGAGCTTGTAAAACAGGAAGTTTTATAGTTAGTTTAATTTCTGTCATTTTCTGTTTGTTTTTCACTGTGCCTAAATGTGTGAAACTGAGACTCAGAGGTTCTGTCCAACTAGTGTCAAAAAGCTAGTACCATCAATGAAAATATTAAGCTATTTGATCATTATGTAAAACAGATAGGAATAATTTGGTATGTTTTACATATTTCACTTGGTTAATTTCCAGGATTGTTTATAGAATCTCCAGGAATCCTTGTTAAAAATGGAGATTTTAGGGTCCTGCTCAAGACTTTGAAATTCAATAATTTGGGGTGGTAGGGACCATGCTACCTGCTTTGAACAAGGATCCGAGACTAACCCTCATTAAAATCACCTCTGGTGTATTTATAAATGCAGATACCAGGCTGGAGTCTCCAGAGACACTAATTCCAAAGTTTGTAGACAACCATGGAATCTCCAGTTCAGAGAGAGTCTGAAATCAGACTGGTATAATTCCACCATAGTTGAAGCTTGAATTATGTTTGTTAGCATAGAAACTGGACAACCTGAGGGGGCTGAAACCCATGAGGTTTCAATGAGAGATGTCACGGAAAGACCCTGTGCCAAAAAAAAAAAAAAAAAAAATTGTGATTTGGAGGTCTTTTGGAATACAATTACAAAGCTATCAGCAGTGATTGTTAATATGATGAGTAGCACAACAGCTACTCTTTTGAATTCCAATTTTGTCAGAGTTGATCAACCATTTCCCCTCCAAGCCTCTGGAAGTAAATCCCATTATAGCACAGGGTTCTTTTTCCCCCTGGTGTATATTGACCAAGGACATATTCTGGTCAAGAATTCATTTAGAAGCTCTGCTGTATCCACACAGGAAACGGCTGTGACCTTTCCAGTCCGAAAGGTTATGCATTTTGACAGGCGGCACTGAGCCAATCCCTCCAACCGCGCGGCACAGACCACCGCGCACCGTTCTCCCGAGGCATGCTGTTACTCATGTTGTTTAATCACACTGGGCATGTCTGGAGCTGAACGTCACTCAGAATATCAGAAAGGCAGAAAAACTGTGTTACTGATTCATTAGAAACCCTCAGTGAGAAGCAACATTCATAGCTGGCTGTTTATTTAATGGCTATGCGTTCACTTCCAAAAATGTCGTCCCCTTCTGTCTCTGTTACCTGCCACACATCCAACTGCAGCTCCAAACGTGAATTTTGATTTGTCAGGAATTATAGAACTTGTTAAAAATGAAAATAAAACATTAGATGCCTTCTTTGCTTCACATGATGTACAGAAAAATGAATCACAGCCCCGACTTAAGACAGCTTCTAACCTAGTACTAACACTAATACGTTTCCTATCAGACTCCTTCATTTACCAAATGTTAGCTCTATTTTGACCTATGTCAGAAAAAAAGCAAATCTCCTCTCTCTCTTTAACTCACACACATACACACACAGCACTTGTATTCATCACAGATTTTGGTAGTCTAGCTACATTGCTGAAGATTCAAGAGTGAGAGTGAGGGTTCACAACACACCTTGTATGAATTCCCACTGTCTCTAATTGATTCCTCGCGTGTCTCTGTTTCTTCTTTTCTCCCCCTCCCCCAGCTCCTGATTTTTTCAGGAACAATATGAATTCTTATTTTCTCATTTAGAGCAATTCAGCCAGACATGTGTGTCATCAAATTTCAACCTCTACCCCAAGTTCCTTATCAAAATATTTCCATGAAAGAAATGTTGCTTTCTTCCCCAGGAGAAGTCTAGTGAATAAAAGTTTCTTCACCTTCAATTTCTGAAACAACATTGAAAAACACAAAAGAATGTTCATTAAAGTGCTAAATTGTGTGGTGCAAGGAAAGGGTTAATGGAGGTGTGAGAAGACTGAAAGGATCATGATGGCTGGAGTATTTAAGGACTCGCTGATGTGCCCTTCCGACATGTTTCCAGAGCAATTTATCATGCAAGGAATCAATGCTCATATATTTGCTGGTTAATTTGGTTCTGTTTTCATTAAACACTAAGCTTATTGAGGACAGACATTATGCCTGCACCACTATTTTATACTGCCAACACTGAGAACAAGGTTTTAGGAAAACAGGGAGTCAATCAATTTTAAATGAAGGGATGGCTTGACTGCGTCTTGAAAAATGCATAAGATTAAGGTGGTTTGAAGTAAAAAGAGGAAGCTTTCCCAGCAGAAAGAATAAAATGAGTCAATTGCTGGAGAATTTAAAGACTAAAGAAACAGAATTACAGTAGAGTAAAGGAGTTGACAAATATTGACAAGTGAGTGTGTTTAATTTAGAAAGTGGTCAGAAAAAGGGAAACTTGAATACCTGTTGGAGGAGGTTAGATTCATTGTTGCAGAAAATACAACGATCAGAGTTTTTTGAACGTAGCAACAAAATAATTAAAAGGATACTTTAGAAGATTAGTATCCAAGAAGCTTAAACAGTACACCTAATTTGAGCATCACTTATGACCCTTGTTTTTTCAGAGTGTCTAAAGTATTTGGGTTTCTCATTTTAAGTCAGAGTTGCTCACTTTTTCTCCTCCATTTCTTTCTCTTCATGTGTCTTTCACACCATTTCCAGTCTATCAAACAGGAAACTATACATACCTTAGGCCTATTCTATCAAGTGAAAAATATTTGAAAAACTCACTAAGAAAGAGGCAGTAGGGTCTTAAAATGTAGGCTATCCTGGAGTGATCTGCAAAAGCATTGAAAGCGGAGACCAAAACTTAACACTCAGGAGTTACTATAGGAGCAGTTTTAATCACCACAGTAGGTTTAGAAAGTTGTAGGGTGGAGAAGCAGGTAATTTGGACTTCAGAGTACAACTCAAACCACACAGAATAAATAATAGGTTAATAGTTTATTAATAGGTTGATCTATTTGCCAGCAAAGGAAAAATGAAGCCTTAAGTGTTTACATTACATAAATCTCTGATAGCTATCATTCTTCCTATTGTGATCACCCTGTAAACACAGGATAGATCCCCATCCAATGTTTAGATTGGATGTTATCACTGATACCACACACACACACACACACACACACACACCCCAATATGGTATGAAAACTTATTATTTACATAATAAGACTTTCTAGGGAGACAAGGGCATATCTCCCTAGAGGGTCCAAAAGTGGCTTAAGATAGCCAGGAAAGGTTTCTGGCTGGAGGTTTTTATTACGGTAACGGGGTAGGGTCGAGATGAGGGTTTCTGCTGGTGGGCAGGGGTGTGCATGGTTTGAACTTCCCATTGGCACCAAAGGAGAAAGCACCCAGGCTTTCTTAACGGCTTGCCCAGATTCAGGGCACAGGGCAGAGACGGAAAAAGGAGAGGTAATGCTAAAAGCTATCAGAAGTTAAACATAAAAAAAATGAAGTTAGACTCTTTATTTTACTTTCATAGTTAGGTTTGTTTAATTTGCCTCAGTATCCAAAATCACAATAGGTTTTTTTTTTAAAAGAGAAAGACATACATATTTGCCTTTCCCCAAGTAACCTTATATAATATGATATTAGCTCATGGTGTTATAATAACGCATTGCCCCTAAATACTAGTCACTATGATCAATTCTCCAACATCATTTCACTCTAAACAATAATCTCATTCCCATGGTCAGAGATCAGTTTAGAAACAGGCATGTGATAGTAACCTGGCCAATGAGACTTGAGGGGAAGCTTACTGGGGAATTGTGGGTGGGATTTCATCACTCCAAAAGAGAAAACAAAGAGAAGAGATTTTTATGGTTTTTGGTAGTTGCCAAGCCTGAAAGTGGTACCTGAAAGTCCTAAAGTTAAAATATTTTAATTTCTATACCTTGTTTTATAGAAACACTTTGGTCAAGAAACAAATTTTTATGTATTCAATCATACTTTTAAATGAACAGATGGTACCATGGCAATGTGCAAAGGGTATTAGCAACAGTCTGGGAAGATCTGGATTTTCAGCCCCTGTTCTAACATTTACCAGCAATGTGAACTTGACTGAATAATTTAGTCATTTTGAGCATCAGTTTCTTCAGTTGTAAATAGTGAGTATGTATTTATGTATTAATACTCACCAGATATGCTTTGTAGGGTTATTGTGGTAATTATATAATGTTTTATTCATTACTTAATTCATTAATTAAAATATATTTAATGAGGACCTACTATAGCCAAATATTATGCCCAGAGCTCAGTGAATAAAACAAAGTCCCCACCTTCACAGTGTTTATAATATACTTTAAGTAAATTTCTCCACATGTTGTTAGGCCTCAAATACACATAACTATGTGTCTCTGAATGTATTTTGCATGATTTTATTCACCATACATTTATTAGTATCTACCATGTGGCAAACATTATTTTAGGTGCTGAGAATTTAAAAATAAAGAAGATACAATTCCTTTTGAGATGTAGTCCATGGCATTTATATTGCTTATAACTTAAGAATCTCTTCAACAATAAAAAGCAAAATACCAGATGAACAAAGCATTAAACAAAGAAAACATTAAAATTTTAAAACAACAAAATGCCTGGATATAGGCTTAAAAATGTCAACAAAGGTGTAGCTCTTCTTTCCAAAATTCAGTTCTAAAGGAAGCTAGGAAAGTATATATCTAGCACAGCGGAATAGAATAACATTATTGACTTAGGCAAATCATGATTTATCATTTGGGACTGAAAACCTTGTTGCTACAAACAGAATTGACAAGTAAAAGGATAAATGGCTCATGGGCAGGCAATTAAAATATCTGTCACAATATCTGTGTCTATTATATATTATTATTTAAAAGTAATGATGTAACATCTTAATTTATGCAAGGTATTAATTTTGTACTGGGGAGAATCATCCTTATATCATGCAGTTGCTAGTCTGTAAGTTGCATGTTTATAAATTTGTGATTTTCATGTCTATATGTTTGGGTATTTTCCCTAAATGGGCTTAACCTAAAGTTGAAAAGAAATCTGAATGTATAATCCCTTTGGATTTAATTCCTATTTACCTTTGAATTTAATACTACAGACTCCTGATGGACCTATCCATGGTGCTGGCTAGATCAAGCAGTTACAACAAAATAATCCATATACTCAGTTTATACAGTAAACCTTAGATATATCTCAGGGAAAGAGACACACATCAATTTAAATTCATCACAACTCAGCATCAAAAACAAAATTATTTTGCATTTTTCTGGTCTTTTATCATTGTTTACAGAACGTCTTACATCTCATTTTACTCACAAAATATGTCTATGATGTCAAATGGGAAACATATTCCTTGTTTTATGGGTGAGATAACTGAAACAGAGGCCTCTGAGTGATTTTTCCAAAAACACACAATATATCAATGTCAGCAGAAGACTATATTCATCATGGTTCAGGCTGAAAGAATTTGGTAGCACTCCAAGCTCACAACCATATTTGTTCAGCCTGGAAACTGGCGCTCAAGGATTTGAGATAATAAGTATTCTTCAAAGTTGAGGAGCCATCTCATCCATGTGATATAGAAAAATACATCCATTAAAAACGATGTTTACCAAGATACTAAAATACAAAACTAGCAAGAGGTAAAGTCACAAAAAAGCAATTATAAAAAATTGAAAATATAGTCATATGTACTGTATTAATTCTGTGAATGCGTATAATATAGACACAAATATCAAAGACTAGAAATATAACCACCAAAATATTAAGAGTGATTATCCTTAAGCGGTATTATGAGGAATCTTAATTTTTATCTTTCCTTTTTAATGTGATTTTTCCAATTTTTCTATACTGAAAATATATCAGTTTTTATAAATGACTTTTTAAAAATAAAAATGGGTGGTGCCGTGGGGCAAAAAATAAATCCAATCCCTTTGATTGTCATAGTTGCCAATTCATTGTCTTGCTTCATGTCATTTTTTTTGCTGTATCTTTAAAGTTGGATCCTCATCCTTCAGAAAACTCCTGGAACAAGGAAAGTATGCCTTTCCTTTGGGTATATTTTAATTAAGTACAGGCTTCTCCTTGGGTCTCTATCCCCTCAGGCTTCATTACAATTGGCCAAGGATTTTTAAGCCAATAGGAAAAAAATGTCCATTGATCCAAGGCAATTCCATGTGTTTTTATACGAAGGAAGACCAATAGAGATAATGGATTTGCAAACCATTCCCCAGGATACAGTGATTTCCTTCTGCCTCAAAATCGCTACCATTGAAAATAAAATCAAATTTTGTGCTACAAAAAGAGACATCCAATAGTGTCTCCTGATAAACAAACAAACAAACCAAAATGCCCAGAAACATGTACTTAGAAAATGTAGAAGTCTCACTCTTCAATGATATCATAATTCTTAGTAAGGAAAACTGTCATTAATATTTTCTCTGAGCAGTCTTTCTTTTAAAGATCTGGATTAATATTTATATATGTATCTAGTTCTTATTATAAAACAGTCTACTCACAAAATATCTTTGCCTTAAGATGTTTCAGGAAACGTGTGGTTTTTCTTGCAAGAGTAGGAAGTGATATCGAGTGACAGAGAAATTAATACATATGCAAACAGGGCAGGTGGCTATTACGGAGATACACATGAGCATTAACCTTCATTCCCATAATAGCTTCAGCTGAGCTAGCACTCTCCTGCATCGTGCAAGATCTTTACATGTGTGATTCTTATGAATCATTCCAATTTGGAATGAGTGGGTGGCAGCTGTTCTCTTCATTTTATGTGCAGGAAAAGCACCAAAAGACTACCCACCATTTCCGGTGTCAAGTAAAAGTCAATAGAGATGTGTAAAGCAGCCCAACTCTTTACAGCTAATACACTTAGATTTCAAAGTTACCTTCTGTAAACAACAGCTTTAAAAGGAGTGCATTTTCTAATATGCATATGTTTTATATTTAAGTGGAAGAAACAATTATATCTCTGCATGCCTGCCCCAAAAATATAATTGGTGATATCAATTCCTTGGCAGAAAATGTCAAGAGCTTAAACAAACATCTAAAATGGGAGCCTCCCTAGGTGTCATACCAGCACGTAACACAACTATTTAATGATGGGATGGCAACAAACACGTTTCTATACCAAGTAGAAAGATGTCCCTGTTTTTTGTTTTTCTTTTTCTTTTTCTCTTACATTATGTACCACTAACAGGATCATAGAATGTGTCAGTTTGAGGCTTATCTTATAGCATTTAGGACTAAAAATTCAAATTTCTGAAGATCTTAAGGAAAATAAAGCCTTATATAAGGGGCTATATTCTTGAGTAACTATTCTTGACATTTTAATTAGTTTATGGGAATTCTTAGGGCAAATAAAAGGAAAAAATTTTTATCATATTCAAATTGCCGACAATAAGAACAAGTTATGAATTTTTAAATAACCATAGAAATCAATCTTTTGTCGAAATTTTAACAATTAAGTGGTATCGACACTTGCCTAGGGCCTTCAAATACACAACTTCTGTAACATCAGTAACCTTCTTTGCTAAAGCACGGAGGCTACTATCCTAGTGCTTTTTTTCCCCCTCATTGACTCTGCTGGATTCCAGAACTCCACCAACAAATAGGATGATCATTTGTTTTCAAGGAAACCCCTGCATTTTAAGTGGTTTAGACTTATCTTAAAATATTTGTAAGTAGAATCTATGTTTTTCTCCGTTTTTCCCGGACAAGCATATCCATTCTCTTGTACTGGACTTACACTGCTCCCACTGTTGCCACACTGGGCATAGTTTCCATTAACGTGAAATCTGCAGTCTCAGACTAAGCAATGCCTATCACCATCTACTCACGTTTTCTACACTGTTTCATGAAAAAATTACTGCAACAACTGCTTTTAATCCTTATATGTAGTTTTAATGTAGAGACAAAAGCTTGAATTTTGTATGATGATATTCATTAAAATCTATGGCGTTTCAAAAACCTATCTTCCGTTGAGCTACAAAGAATTTCAAAAGCTTTCTATCTGGTGCCGAAATGCAACCATGAATGGCAATGGATGCTACCTCCTTAACCGCTACCAACAGAACCATCATCAAAATCAACAGGAGTAGAAATTTCCCTACAATGCCTTCTTTATTTTATGGCATCCAACAACATATGGGGTGATGTTCATTATTCTCATTCATTTCTGTGATGCCAGAAATTTCCATTTCATTTAGCAATGAAAATGAACCTTCCAGCAAGATGAAAAATATGGATGTTCTTTTATATTTTTAATATTGAGGTTAAATTTGGTATAAAATCTTTTACTTATTGAAAATAAGATTTATATGGCACAACTTTCTGCTCTTAGCCATGAGGAATTTCACTGCTTATCTCCTAAGTCTCAAATATGTTAGGATTTCTGTCTACTGGAAAATGTCAGATAAAACACTAAATTAAATGAGGTAACGCTTTTTTCCCTTTTTACAAGGCTGCTTAAAGGAATCAGCTTTAAATTAAAAAGAGCAATGTAAAGAAGATAGAAGGTAAATGGTGACTAGTTTGACATGATGAATGTGTAGCTGTTTCCAGGCTGCTTCACAAAAATGTCACAGTCCTGGGGAGATTTACCATTTTCTTCACTGAGCCAAATGCTATTGTTACTCATATTCAGTAGGTCATCAAACACCATTTACACAACATATATGATAGATTTTTAAGATATATCTGCAATAGTCACTGGTCTCAATCATGTTGACAACACTTGGAGCTTTGCACCAAGTTAGGATTTGCCAGCCCTGGTTCATGACTGGTCTAGAAGTTAGTGAGCTGAGACAAAATGTGAAAAATGAGTAAGGGTCAGAGGGAAGGGAGGATGAAAGGAAATAAAATGAGTTTTGAAGCTAACCCGTTTAATACTTTAAGAAGAAAGAGAAGCACGTGAAACCTTGGAAGCATTTTCTCTTCCAAAACATAGGCCTAAGGATAAATGCCTGGGGCCAGCATTTTTATTTTGACTTGAGTTACAGTTTTAGATCACTGTGCCCAGTTACATTTCATTTGAAATTACCAAGTTAAATATCATACAAGGATGTTTTATCCTCCTCCAGTGAAATGGTATCTTACTAAATATTAATACATGATCGAAGCATCGATAGTAAACAAATATAACTTTATGGAAGGAAGAAAAAACACCTTAAGCATCTGCACATACTGTTTATACCCCCCCATCTGCACATGATGTATTAGGAATCAGAAAGAAATTCATACCTCTGAATTTGAATCACAAACAGATTGCTATAAGAAATGTGTCCCATCACTGGCTTCAGGAAGAACTTCAAATTCTTAGAGCAAAATATAGCACTTCTCTCAGTTTCAAATACCTTATAACGACATGTTAATTTCAAAGGGTTCCAAAGGAAGCTTTGCCAGCTCCATGTCACTAATCCCTACAGTTGGACGGTTGACGTAGCTGGAGTTTGCATCTACAGTCCAGAGGGGTTAACTGACTTGAGGAAGAGGTCAGGTAGTTTTTCAATTCAGTCCCTGAGTTTGGGACACCTGGGGAATAGGAGTCTTAGGGCCTCAAATACCCTCAAAGTTTCCATCTTTGAGATAAACCGAGTCATGTAAAATAAATGTCATATATAAGCAAAGAAGACCAGTAAAAAAGAGAAAAAAATCTCACATAGGAGGAGAATAGCAATTTTGGCTTTCTCTTCACAGGTCTCTCAGCACTCCAGTCCTCCAGCCCTGCTTTCATTAGTGCAGCCACGGTTTTAATCATTGCCTCAAACACTTTGGACCATTATTAAAAAAAAAAATAGACTCCAAATTTTACAGCTTAGCAAACTAATTATTTAAAAGGAGTATCACTAGAATAAACTTCCTCTTCTTCTTCACCTGCTTCTCCTCCTCTTCCTCCTTCTTCTTCTCCGCCTCCAATAAGCATAGACTTTGGTTCTGAAAGCCATTCATTTTAGCCAGAAAATGATTAGGTGGGCATCATTTACCAGGCACAGTTTTCCTGTTCCCCTTCCTAGAACCAATATTGTTTGAATCACATTGCAAGACTCTTTGAAATTTTTTACTTCAATTGCTTTTCTTTTCACTGAGCTATCTAGTGATGGGGATGCAGTAGGAATAATGACACCTTTCCAAGGCGAAAGTGTTTAATAAGTGTGCAATGGAAGCTTCATCTTTCCCTAGGGGCATGAGAAAACAGCAGACCCATCTTACAGAAGATATTACATTATCCTGCAGAAGAACAGGATAGTAGTTAGCAGACAAGTGAATGCAAAGAAAGAAGAAATGGATGGCAATATATAACTACTTTTACCTCCCTCAGGAAAGTTTGCGTGAGACATGCAATGAACCTCAAACCAAAATAATTTGCTTAATGCAATAGCTATTAAGTGGCAGGGTTGGTATTTGAACCTAGGATATCTGAGTCCAAAATCCAGACTTCTTCTGGGATGCCATATTGCTTCATTCACAAAATCAGTCATCCTCCAAATGAGACTCTTATTCATTCATACACTCAGCACTGGTGATCAAGTGCAATCCAGGCACTACATTAAGAGTGTAGGGGAGTACAAATGATAAAACCAAGGACCAGAGCCCAAGATTTTATACTTCAGTAAAACTCGTAATATAACCATAGGAAGATTATAATTGATATCCAACTATCCATACTGATATTCCATGAATTAGGTCAAACTGCCAGATATTCACAGATTGAACCAGAGAAACTGAAGAAGCAATTAGATATTATAGACCCCGAATGCTCTGACCAGAGTTAACTCTAACTTTACGTGCTTTTAAGAGTCTCAGAATCTCTCTTCTGCTCCCTCTTGCTCTCTTCTCAATCAATGTGATAGTAATCACTGCTATTGATGGTGTCTCAAGTGGTGTAGATAGTAATCTAGTAACCTTGAGAATCACTGCTTAGTGTATTTAGACCATTTATTTTGAATATATTTGAAAAAGCAAAGAAATAAAAAAGTAACTTTGGGAAGAGCAGTGATAAAACTTTAACGAGGATAGTGCCTAAGGCTGGATTTCAATGTCACTGAAAACACACAAATTATATGCAAATCTGAGAGTATGCCTCTGGAAAATCCTTGCAGAAGCCACAATTGTAGGTCATTTCAAAATGCTGACTTTAGGCAGAGATGACACTTTTAGGACTTTAGTATATTACAATCTGTCCAAGTAGTTTTCTGCCATAGCATAATAGTCTATGCGAATATTGAATTAGCTTTACGTTAATCAGCCCACTTAAATAATATCAGTTATATGTATAAATTATTAGACTAAATTATGACTACAGACATACATTAAGAATCAAATTTTCCTCTGCTAAATCTAGAGTTGTAATGCCAAGTGTGAAAATAAGTAATGAGTTATAAAAAGAAATTGGCAGACTCAAAATAAGATAGGGAAATACCTTTTTGAAAAGCTAGTTACAAAACATCCAGTAAAATCAGTAGTTTCAGAACACTAAAACAGGATAAACTTGTAAATATTACATTCCATCTTCAGTCAGTAAATCAATCATTTAGTCAAAAATTTACTGTGAAGAATTCAGAAGACAAAATGTGGTCTTAGTCACTATCATATAGGGAAGTTTTTCAGTTCACTTGAAATACATTCTGAGCTATGGGCACCTTAGTGCAACACTTTTCTGAGAAAAGAGAGAAATTCTTTGACTGTCCAAGGCTAGGAAATCTTCACAGGTCAGATTGATCACAATTCACACCTTAAAGAGAATGAAAAGACAAGAGAAGGATGTCCTAGGGAAGGGATGGCAGGAGTGTGAAAATTAGTCAAATGGCAAAAACACAGAAGTAGACAGGGATGGTTTTGGCACCGTGAGATCCAGGAGGAAATAGTATGCCTGACAGAGATGGCGCAGGATAAGCTGATCATATAAGTTTACGTTGGATTCCTGAAGACTGAATCATGACCCCACCACCATCCCGAACTATGTCACAACCAGAAGAGAATCCCAGCTCCACCATCCACCATAATTGGGATTAGTGCAAACAAACAAACGTGTTCTGTTAGTCTGCCTATTCCCCACAGTTTCATAGACCCAGCAGGCACTTATGTGCATGTGTGTGTGTGTGTGTGTGTGTGTGTGTTGGGGGTGCACAATATTATTGTGGTGGAGAAGGAAGTGCATAAGTAACAGCACTATACCTTTAAATGAATGGAATTCATAGCCATTTTTGCCAGTTTTATTCCCAGGCATAAATATTTCTAATTATGTATTGGGAATCTTGTTTGGAAAAATGAATATTTTAGTGATAACTTTTCAGCCATTATAAACCAACCTTCTTTGCAGTAGAGAATTAACCTTCATGATTGATCACGAACAAAAGTGCTTATGTCATCAGAGAATGGGTTCACTCTGCAAATATGGCCAAAAGTTAGCTATTACATAAAACTCTGTATATGGTGATTTGATGAATTTTTTTTACAAATGAATAGAGCTGTAAATAGAGATATAAATTTGGGAGTCTTCAGAGTATATATAGTATTAACATCATGGAACGTTATAAAATTACCAAGGGAACAAGTATATCTGGAGAATATAAAAAGTGTGAGGGCTAAACCAAGGGCATATCAATATTTAAAACTCAGCAAGATGATGAAGGAAAAGATACGAAAGAGACTGGAAAGGAAATATCAGTTAAGTAAGGAAGAACTGAAAGAGACTGTGTCTAGAAATCAGGATATCAACAACTATGTCAAACCATGCTGAAGGTTAAAGTAAAACAAGGTCTAATAGTTGCTCACTGAGTTGAACAAAGTGGAAATCATTGGTGAGCTCTACAAGAGCAATTTTAACGGAGTGGGGAAGGCAAAATCCGATTGAAACGGGTTCAAGAGGAGAGAATTTGGAGATAGCAAGGTACAGGCATCTAGAAGCAAAGAAGGGGCAGGAAGAGTGGAGATTTTAGATTTTGAGACAATTGTTGGGAAACAGTCATCTAGAGAGGTGGGGAGGGAACCACAAATAACCAAGGGAGTCCATCACCCGGGCCCATTATCTCACAGTGCAAAAAGCACATGAAATGCATTTTCTAACTTATAAAATAGTGATCTAAGGGAGTGACACAGTGAATGAACTAGCTGAATATAATGGGCACCAAGGGCTCATTTAAGGCTAGGGATCATGAAATTAAAGTTCAGGTGAGTCAGCACACTTGGGTTTTATTCTTCAGCCATGTTAAGCTGTCCATGTACATGGAGTAGCAACAGTAGTAATGAGAGAAATATATTAAAGGGTTATAATGAGTCAGACTTCACAATATAGGCTTTAGAGGATTATTCCAGTTAATTTTTACAACAATCCTACAAGGTATTGAATAGTTACAACTTTCACTTTACAACTTCCACAACTTTATAGATTAGGAAATAGCTCACGATGAGTAAGTGGCAAAGCCAGACTTTGAATGGAGACGGTAGTTAAGAGTCTGGATTCTTAACCAACTCACTACTCTACAGTGCCTCAGGCACTCTACTTCATTCTGTGAACAGCAACCTCACTACCTTTCCTAAGTCTGGTTAGTAAATAATCCCATTCTTTCTCATGCCCCAGCCCAAATTTCTCCCTTGAGTTTCAGACCTAAATATTTAATATCCCACTTGGAACTTCCCACTGGATATCTAATTCAAACTCAACATGACCCAAGCAGCTATTTATTCCTCTCCCCAAGCTAACTCCTTTCCCCCGACCATCTTCTCATATAATAATTCAATAGATGTGAAAATTCCAAAATGTTTACGGATATCTATAGTGGTGAAAAAAAGTAAACAAAGAAGTCACTAGAGTGAATATTATAATGGCCATGGAGGTATGAAAAATGGATTAAGCAATAAAAAACAGCAAAATCATACACTTACTATAATTAAAACTAAGTTTATATATAAGCCTTGGGAAAATAACTAGAAAGGAATATGTGTGAATTAAAATATTTATCTCATCAAGTTAGACCATTTATGTTTCTTTTTGAAAATTACTATTTTGGTTAAATTATCATCACAGCTAAAGGGGTAAAAGCAAGACATTTAACATGGACACAATATCTGAGACAAAAAAATATATATCTTTTACATGTTTTAAGAACAGAAACTGGTCTTAAATTATTGCTAAGTGATACTTTTTCAAAGATCATAAAAAGACACGGGATTCCTTTCAGGTTCTATCACTAATGCTTTAACCCATTTTCAAAATATTTAAAGGTTTCTACTTGTCTTCTGACTGCTCAGAAATGTGATAAATAATCATTGAGGATTGCTCTCTATGACAACGCTAACAGCAGTAACAAGAGCGTAAGTAGAGAGAAAACTGAATAGATTCCTTCCAGTCTTCCGAAAACACCAACCTGTGATTTTCATTAAATAGTTCAAAGGCTTCCTGCTGATATGATCATTTTCTGTGTTTACCAGTCAGATTTTGTGTCAGCTAAAGAGGAGGCCTGCTTAAAGATGCTAGTTTTGACTGAGTTAATATATAAAAGCATACTTATTTAAACCTCAAGTAATTGCAAAAAATATTTTCACCCCAAATAAAGAATGTGGCCTCAATAAGACTAATTGTATCCCTTGAAGAAAATGTATAATTTAGATTGGAAAGCCATGAAGGCTTCTGTGCAACATGGTATCTTGCCTAACTGCATTCAACCAGGGACAACAAGGCTGAGAGGTGTGTAAGTGTGTACTCACATGCCTATTAGAAGAAGTCACAGCATTTGACATACTTAGGTTTCTTCTTGTATGATATGTTATTAAGATCTTAAGAAGGAAGCCTCTCTGAACACCCTTCCCAAAAAAGGGTCTTTACCCTATGATCCCTGTCATTTAAAAATTTAAGACCTAACAAAATTAAGATTATTTTTAAAATATTTCTTAATAGTGTACATTATTATTTTTCAATTTATTTTTAAATTTTTATTTATTTATTTTTGGCTGCATTGGGTCTTCGTTGCTGTGCGTGGGCTTTCTCTAGTTGCGGCGAGCGGGGGCTACTCTTCGTTGTGGTGCGCGGGCTTCTCATTGCGGTGGCTTCTCTTGTTGCCAAGCACAGGCTCTAGGTGCACGGGCTTCAGTAGTTGTGGTGCATGGGCTAAGTAGTTGTGGCTTGCGGGCTGTAAAGCGCAGGCTCAGTAGTTGTGGCTCACGGGCTTAGTTGCTCCGCAGCATGTGGGATCTTCCCAGACCAGGGCTCGAACCCTGCATTGGCAGGCAGATTCTTAACCACTGTGCCACCAGGGAAGCCCCTGTACATTATTTTTTATTACGTATTGTTTTCATGCCATATCTGAAGGCCCAGATAAAAGAAGGGAGAGCTGTAAAATAGATATTATACATTGAGGGATACTGGTCTGACTAGAGTATTAACTGGGAGATCCTGGTTGAGAGGAAGATAATAAATGTCTTGGTAAAGAGGGCTATGAAAAGGGAAGATGAATGGGGTTTTCTGCTCAGGTTATTACAAGAATGAAGTCAAGATGGTGGTCAGGATGAGTCCTGGTCTGGAGGCTCTTGGGAAAATTTTACCTCCAAGCTCATTCTTGTTAAAATTATTAGTATTTTCTTCTTTCTGCTTCAGTTTCTATTTACTTTTCTTCAAGTTCACTGCTTCTTTGCTTGGCTGTGTCAAGTCTATTAACGAGCCTATCAGAGGAATCTTTTGTGTCTAAAATTGTGATTTTTATGTCTGATAGGCTAGCATTTCCTTTTATCTGTCAGAGTTTCCATCCCTCTGCTTAAATCTTCCATTTACTAGTGTACTTTACAACTAGATCCTTTAGCAAAGTAATCATAATTATTGCAAAGTTCCTGTTTATAATTCCAACATCTGGGTCATCTCTGAGTCTGGTTCTGTTGACTGCTTTTCACTTGACAGGGGGTTGCTTTTTCCTTCCTTTTTTATGTGTCCTGTAATTTCTGGAATGTCAGATGTCTTGTGTAAAACAGGAGGGACTGAGGTAAATTATATTTTTACCTGGAAATGGGCATGTGTCTTCCTTTGTCAGGCCATCAGTGTCTGGGATTGAGACAATCTAGTCAAGAAGGACATTTGGTTTTGTTGTTGCTATGGTTACCAGCAGTGCACCACAGACCTCAAACTCCTCTAGCAGTTGACTGCCATTGCCCTGTGGTTAGAGCTGAGACTCAGTTGTTGGAGGGTTTTTTCCTTTTTCAGCTGTCCCTTCCTTCCTGCACCCCAGGAGAACCTCTCTCCATGCCCTTTTTCTTTCCCCAGAGGTAGTCTGCTGTTGCTTGTACCTTGTCCTAGGCTCATGTTGTGAGTGTGGGCTTTTCGTTGTTCTAGTCCCACCTAAGTCTAAGGGTTGCCTATATGCCTAAGTCTTAGTGGGGAGTCCTTCTCCATCTTCCTGCCCCTCTTACCCTTGACAGACAAATGCTGCCTTGTCTGTGATTGGTCTTGGGTGGGAGTTTCTAGCCCACCCCAAGTAGTATCTGACCTTTCCATTGTGTCATTACAGGATCTTAGGCCCAAGGCAGTTTCTTGCCCCTCCCTCCAGTGGTACAAACATTTTCTTCTCACCTCTCCCAAACTTTAGTAGGAGAAAATGTCTCTGGGATGCTTTGTGCCCATGGGAAAGAGGATGCATTCCTACTATCATAGCAGCTTTTGCTGCTTAGGAGAAAAGAATTTGAAAAAGCAGGCATGTCTTGCTGTCAACCTCCAGCAGCCGTAAGCTGCACCACTGAAAGAGGCTCTCACTCACTTCCTGCCCTCTCCTCCGTCTTTCCCTTCAGCTCCTGACAAAGGCTGATGGTCACAAGTGAGTGTGAGCTCCCCTTGCATCTGTGGTCTCCAGCTAGTTTTGACTGACATCTAGTCCACGATTGGCCTTTGGGGCTTTGTTAAAATTTAACTGATTAGGGACAGAGCCTCTTTTCCCTGTGTTCTACCGCAGGTCTGTGCTACGGCGTCCATGTCTCTTTACAGGGGCTTGCCCACTTTAGAATTTACTTTGATGTTGCTTTGCAGCCTCAGTGGTCTGATGACGGTTTCCAAGTGATGACTTGGAAAAAAGTTTACTAGGCTTTTTCTCATTGTTGAGGGAGGAGCAACACCCTTGGTGGCTTCTTATAGCTTAGGAAACAGAAATTCCTTGCACACCAGTTTTAAAATTTTTGAATGTGAATTCCTTTAGTTGAGACACACTGTAATTCTTCTCCCATTCTCACTTATTTTTACTTAGATTTATGAATGAACCTTAGGATTTGTCATTTGGTTCATGGTAATTAGAGACACTTGAATTTGCAAAACCTTTTCTAATCCAGTATTGTAGGAAACCTAAGTTTTTCATAGCCTCGAAATACCTAAAACCTTAGAGAATTTAAAGACGGTCATTCAATTCACTTGAAATGATGACTATACAATCTTTAACTATTAAAATTCATCTTTAAAATTTCTAAAGTGATCTTCTATATTAAAATTGTCTCTATACGTAAACTATGTTGCATAGGCTCGATAGTGGGGGAAACGTTAGTACTTCCAAAAATAGTCCTTAGGAAAAGAGGTCCTAGGTTGTAAACTACCAGTGCAAAAATAAAAATCATGACTCTGATCTCCAGCTTGAGCTTTCATATTTCAAAGTTCTTTAAGAGTTGTAATAAAGTGGAACTAAAGAACCAAATAAGGACAACTGTGTCTGTGTACCAAATTATCATTCAGGTATAACTGATTGATTAGAACCGGAAAGTGCACAGTTACTATAGAACTGTGTACACAGCACTAGCTGTTTCATCAAGCTTTTCACTACATTTTCAAACTCTTAAGAACAAAGTCTTCTAAGCTACCGATCTCATTTACTTAGACCAGGATGAAAAGGAGAATAAAGCTTTTACCTTCATAAAATATTTAGAAAGTGCCTAGCTACCTTGAAATTCAAATTGGCTACGCAAGATCATTAAAATGATAAAACTATAGCAGCAGAGCAATCTCAGTTTTCTGGTCCATGCCCCCACCCTCAGGCAGGCAGATCTCCACATATTCTTTCAGATTTTTCAAAGGAGAGATTCTATAGCTTCCCCTTGTAATGTTCAGGGTTGAATTTTCCTCAGAGTTAGGAGGTTACAATTTAGCGTCACAATTTGGTGGAAGATAAGGAAAAGTTAACTGTATCGTTTTGTGTAAAGCATTATGGTCAGGAGTAAGGGCATCTGGCCTGCATTTAGGACTATTTATAAATATGCAGTAGCATGCAAACACCACAGCAAAACTGACTTGTTTTCTTTCCTATGCCTGGCGTAGAGTAGGTGCATCAGTCGTCTATTGTAACAATAAAGAAATACCAGTTAATTTGGCTCATCTGGTCTGGCCTTGGCTTGTGGCTCGGATGCTTGCTTTTCTAATGATGTATCACTGTTGTGCAAAAGGCAAGTCAGGTATTGTTCTAATAATGAAACGACTAAAAACTCAGTGGCTTAAAATGTAAGCATTCTGCCCCTCAATGAGTGTGTGGGGAGCAGCTTGGCAGCTATGATCTAGGCTATGAACTGGCTGGACTTAGTTTAGGTGTTTGGGTTGGGTTCAAATCCGTTTTACACGCCTCCATAGGCTCCTTGAACCAGCACTACCTAGGGCACGTTCTTCTCAAGGCAAATCTAGAAAAAGAGCCACCCTGATTGAAACTCTGTTCACATCAAGCCATTCAGATGACTATAATCAAAGCAAACAACACAGTCCAGCCAAAGTCAATGGAATAAGGAAGTGTGCTCTGCTCCAAAGATGAGGCTAAAGTGAGAGAATATTTGCTGTACAACATGCCAGTATATTAGTGTAGGCATCTGCGTGTTGTTGTTGAAAATAATAATCACAATAGGTAACAAAAGCACCCGTTGATCATTTGCTAAACCAAGCACTAGGCTAAGACATGTGTCATTTAATTTTATCCTCAGAAGACCCCTTTGAGAAAGTATTATAATTATCCACATTTTACAGATAAGAAAACTGAGACAGGCGGCGGAAGTCATTTCCCAATCACACGCAGGTTCTAAGTGTCCACGATGGTATCTGCACCCAGTGGTCTCACTCTAGAACATGGCTTGCAAACCACTGTGATAATGACATTGTGTTGATTTAGCCACCCCACAATCAGAGTGAACAATCATACTTTCTGACTGGATAAAATTTTTAATCTTTATTACCTGATATATCTTCTGGGTTATAGACACATTTCGAACACATGGATTCACAGTTCCTTTGAGTCTGCAGGGAAACCCCTGCACTCCCTTTAATTGGACTTTTGGGCTTCCTGTCCACTTATATTGGGCTTTTGTCCTCCAACCTTTGTTCAGACTGTTTGCCAACTGGCTGATCCCTAAATATTCATGTGTCAGTTTATAATCTTCTTGGTCTCCTAGTCAGTGATGATGTCCCATCCATATGGGACATCACCTACATAGGTTAGCATATGCAGTTCAATCAAATATTTCTCAGCCTTCCTAAGAGTATCAACATATCCACAGTAACAGAATAGTGGAGAAAGAGAAGAAAAAGATCCTGAATAAGGCAGAAAGTGCAGACCACAGAACAGCAGAGACCCAATGAGACTCGATAGTAGGGGAAACGTTAGTACTTCCAAAAATAGTCCTTAGGAAAAGAGGTCCTAGGTTGTAAACTACCAGTGCAAAAATAAAAATCATGACTCTGATCTCCAGCTTGAGCTTTTTCCTACATTAGGAAAGGAAAAAGTGAGATTCAGAGAAATTGGGAAGTTCATCCAAGGTCGCTCAAATGACAAGTTGCACAATCAAGTCTCAGACCAGGGTTTAGGTGATTCCTAAAATGATCTCACCTACTACCATGGACTGCCTTCCATAACTAGCCAGAATCTGACCTGAGTCTAACAAGACTCACATCTAACAAAGCTCCTACACTCTAGATTAGAGTCACAGAGAAATCCCCCAAGTCCGTCTTCTCCTTACAGGGAAGCCCCTTGAACACTCTCCCCCATAAATCTTATGGAAAAACCCAAACGAACATTTTGGCCAACCCAATAAATGGTTTGATCACCACCTGCCCATTGCCTAAGCCAGAAACTTAGGAATCTTCTCAGCCACATCCTCTTGCTTTCCTACCACACCCAATTAGATACTAAGTCCTACCTAGCCTACCTTCCAAATATATTTAAGTTCTCCTCTTTCTACAACTGTCATCACCTGGTTCAAGTCACAATGCATCAGCAACAACCTTTTAACTTCTTTCCCTACATCTGTTCTCGTTCCCCTTTAGTCCACTCTCCACAGAATAGAGTATACTGCATTTTGTTTGTAAAACGTTGCCTTAGGATGTCCCTCTTCTTCTTGAAACCCTTCAAAGGCTTCCCATTGCCTTAGGATGAAGTATAAATTTTGTAACCTGTGCTACAGGCTCTGTATAGCCTAGTTTTTCCTTCTACCCCTCCCAGCGTCAATTCATAACTCCCTTTCCATTATTGTCTCCACAGCCACACCAGCCTTCTTTTATTTTCTTTTATGTGAGCTCTCCTGCTTTAGGACATTTGTGTATGTTCCCTGTGTCTGGAGCTGTTCTGATCTTTCACTCTTTACTTATTATGTCATAAATCTGTTCATCCTTCGATTCTTGGCATAATGTCATGTTATCAGGAAAGGGTTTTTTAATGCCCCAGATTAGAAAAGATAAATATAGTGATATTAAACTATATCCACAAATTATGCAATACTCTTTTCAAAAGGCGGAGCCTAATTATACTCCTTCCCTCTTGAATGTGGGCTATACTTAGTGACTCATTTCTCACAAATAGAATGTGGTGGAAGTGACATTATGAGTGATGAGTAACTTATGAGACTAGATCATAAAAAGGTATTGTGGCTTTTCTTACTGCTCTCTCTCTCGGATCATTCATTCTAAGGGAAGCCAGCTGCCATATCATGAGACTATTCAAGCAGCCCTATGGAGAAGCCAGTGTGGTAAGGAACTGAGGCCTCTTGCCGGCAGCTGTGTGAGTAATCCATCTTTAAAGTGGATCCTTCAGTCCCAGAACCTCCCATGACAACATCCCTAGTCAACATATTGTCTGCGGTCTCGTGAGACAACCTGATCCAGTACCAACCAGCTGGGCGATTCTCAAATTTTACTGTAAAATAATAAATACTTGTGTTTTAAGCTGATAAATTTTGGAGTAATTTATTGTGCTGCATAGGTAACTATCATGGTGTTCCTAGCATATGTGTTATTAGGCATATTCAAAATGTGTTCATAATATGTACATTTTACGATAACTACATTATTTATTAATAATTTGTTTAATAAATGGCACCCCTGCTTGATAGCAAACTTCATGAAGTTAGGGACTATATACATTTTTGCTTTTCATTTTATCCCTCTTCGCTCCTCGGCAAGACAGAGCCTATGGTACTCAATAAATATTTCTTAACTGTATTACTCTATCTGAATTAATATATATACCATGCTAATGCTACAGAGAGAGGCAGAAACGTCTGGTTATTTAATGAGTGCTATTTAAGTGACTGATTTACTCATTAAGCAAAATTAGAAAAATAGATATACTTATGGCAGAGAGATTAAAATTTCTCTTTTAACGGTGCCTTCTGATAATGAGAAAAGCCAATACATCCCTATGAATATCTGAGAAATGATCCTTTCAGCAACAGATAGAAGCATCAAAACCAACTCAGAGTTTTGGAAAAAAATTATATTTAGAGTAAGAAAAGCATTAAAGGAATAAATAGTTGTTCAGGGAGCTTGGTTCTTCAGCCGTTGACCCAACAAAATCATTTTTTTTACAACAGTCCCTAGGTATTGTGTTCTATTACATTTGAAAATTCTGTAATGTACTATGAAGATGGAAAATTAGTCTGAAGCATTACAACTCTTTTCCATTAACTTGAGCTAACTAACAAGATCTCACTAAGTTTTTAGAATTACATTCGTGACTGTTTTTATAAACTTTCTAATACTAAGTTTCCTTCCAGGATGTTGGAGCCCCTTCACTGAAACATTAAATCTAGTTACTGTACTTTTTCCTCGTCGATATCATCATTGCTTGACCTCTTTCAAACCACTGCTCTATCTCTCACAGGAACTTTGGCACCTGGTTCATTGTATTTCTCTCACTCTCATTCACTCTCATCATCTGAGGTAAGTTTAAAGCCACTTTGCTCATTCACTCATTCAATAAATATTTATTGCACTTCTATTTTGTGCCATAGCACTGGATTCAGAACTAGGATTACATCATTGATGGGGCTTCTAATCTCGTGGGAGAAGTTGTCCTTGAACAAGTAAGTATTTTATTGCAACTCTGATAAGTGCACACTGTCAAGGAGAACACGATTTTGTAGGGTATATATAGGAGAACCCATCCTAGAACACTGGTTAGGGTAAAATGGGATATAATGAAGATATGCATGAAGAGGAAAGCTTTCTTCAGGGAGAGCATTTCTGCAAAAGTTACCTTAAACCCAGATTCCTCAAGCACATCACTATTTATATTTTGAGGCTGTCTTTCTTCTGTGGTGGGGGGAGCTGTCTTGTGCACTGTTTAGCAGCATCCCTGACCACTACCCACTAGATGCCAATAGCATCCCTTCTTGCAGTGACCAAAATTGCCAAACGCACCCTCATGTAGGGCTGTCAGGTTTAGCAAATAAACACATGGGAAACCCAGTTACGTTTGAATTTCAGATAAAAAACAAATATTTTTAGCATAAATATGTCACATATTTCATGGGACATACTTATGCTTTAATAGTTATTTATTGCTTATCTGATACTCAAATTTAACTAGATGTTCTGTATTTTATTTGGCAACCCTACCTGGGTGGATGAACCACTGCATTAAGAACTTATTGATGAGTCACTAGATCTTCAGTCTTAACGGGACCATTGATCCCCTAAACATCTCTGAATTTCATATTTTGTCCACTTTATAAACTCAAGATGTTCTTCTTGCTCTCAGGCAGCTTATACACTATGAATAAACTAAGATTCTTCATATAGCTCAATGTTACCATCTTCTCTGTTTCTTTTTCCTTCTTTTCTCTATATATTTAAACTAGTAATGAAACAATTCTTCTAAATTCTAAACAATTTGAAATTCTTCTTATTAAATCTTCTCTCTTTAGGTAAACTCATTCACAAAAAAGTTAAAATCTTAAAATTCTAATGATTCACAAATATCCATCACCTACCTCCTAGATTCCAGACTGAACCTTACAACTGACCACTAAATAGCCTATCTTACTGGGACCTCAAATTCAAAGTGACCTAAATTAAGCTCAGTACCTTGATCTCAATCAGCTCCAAGTTCTGTACTTGCTAACTTAATTAAAGGGACCATTACCTTCTCTGGAAGGTAAAGCTTCTAAAAACTTTGAAGTTATTTTAAATTTTTTCTTCTCCCTTCTTCAGCAGGCTAGTGGTAGATTGAATTCTAAGATGGACCTAAGATTGCTGCCCCTGGTATATACACACATTCTCTCAGTTAACCAATCAAACACAAATCTAAGTGCTGGTATGAGGGATTTTATGGTTGTAATAAAGTAGCAAATCACCTGACCTTAAAATAGGGAGATTATCCTAATCAGGTGTGTCCACAAAAGGAATGACCAGTTCTTGAAATAAAGATTCAAAATGAGAGAGATTTAATATGAGTGAGTTGTGTGTTCTTCACTGCTGGGTTTGGAGATGGTTGGGGCCATGCAACAAGGAATATTGGCAACCTCTAGGAGCTGAGAGAAGCCTTTGGCTGAGTGGAGCAAGGAAATAGAAACCTCAAGAAACTAAATTCTCCCACAAGAAACTAAATTCTCCCACGAGCACTCTAAGAGTCAGAGGGGAAGACACCCTAGCCATGATCTTGATATTAGCCTTGTAGTTTCTGAGCAGAGGACCCAGGTAAGCCATATCTGTACTTCTCACCTACAGAACTGTGAACTAATAAATGGGTATTGTTTTAAGTTGTGAAATTTGTGGTAATTTGTCACACAGCAATAGAAAATTAATAAAGACGATTTTTGAGAGGGGCATTATTTCTGTCACTACTGGCTCCACACTGTGTCTCCACACGGTACGTCCCCTCTTTTCATTACCGTCACCACAAATTATCATTCAAGAACTTATCATCTCTCATGTGATGACTGGAAGCCAAGAATGGCCTTTCCATACATTCTATCCTATTAAAATATCTGCTCACCTTACAATGGTCCCAGATAATCATAGGAAGTTTCGTTCCCCCTCCTTTAGTCTCAGAACTGTTAAATCATTGTTATATCATTTTATGATAAGATATGGCACTTATTCCAATGATCTTGTAGCACAGATGTTGTATGCACCCATTCCTACACTAATCTCTCAACACCTTGAGGTTAGAGACGTGTACTTGGAGGTGGCCCCAAATAATGCATAAATGTTTTAACTATGGGCTTCCCAGTGCCTCCTATTCCACACCATTGTCTTGTTCAGTATGTCCAGTTCAACATGATGAAATGAACACAGAACTTGGAGTTGTGCCTTCTTAAATGGTGGACTTAAATGGCTACCTACTTGGTAGTTTTGTGATCTAGGGCAAGCCACTTGGCCTTCATGATCTTTAGCTTCCTCATCTCTAGTTAGGAAAAATAAATATGAGATAACTGATAGCAAATACCTTTGCAAAAATGAACTAATCAGATTAGATATTACTTACAATAAAAATAGTCTTTTGTCACTTTAAGCCAATAGTTTTGGTTTTTCAAGAGGACTGATAAAAGTTGCTGGGCCTCATCAGCAGAGTTGGGGTAAGGTGCAACTGACGGAGATTAGCAACTATACAGTAGAAATAATTCCAAGAGCTAGATGCAGCGCTACCTGTTGATATCTCAATTTTAAGTGTCATGTTTAACTCAAAATTAGGTGATGCTTCCATCTCCCACTGTTGTCAGTTGACTATTGTCAATTTCACTCTACACTCAAAATATCTGCTACTGAAAAATTTACATCCCAGTCATCAAGACATTAGCTAGCCTGTCCATTCTTTGGCCTAAAATAAAATCTGAGTCCATCAAATATAGTTGAAAGAAAAAGATGCTAACATTTTCAGATAGAATAGCTTGTGGGGATAGAGCACATGCTATTTAGTTATTAATAGTTTTTAAAATAAAATAAAATTGAAATCTAATTAAAACAATTTCTATTTTTGACATAATAGCACTGTTGTGTTGATTATAGTACAAATACAAATGTTGAAAGAGTTTCTCTAAGCCATTCTTTACTCTAGAGATAATTTTCCACTTTGTTTATAAGTATCATATTTATCAGTGAGTCATCAAACAGCATAGATAATTATCATGTATTTCTTAAGCCTAAACCAAATGCAGCAACAATGAGGAATTAAATGCATTATGCCATTTTACTTTTGTTTAAAAATTCTTATAGGAAGTTGCCTTTCATCCCCCTTTATTTGAAAGCATTGAAATGTTTGCCATTCATCTGAAAAGCCTATGACAACTTCACAGTCCATTCCAGTTTTATCAACTGGGAGTCCACCTCTAAGAAACAATCTCACTTTTCTATTAGCTTTTCTATCACTTTTTCTCTGTTCTTTGGAGAACAACCTCTATCTTTTTGAACTCTGTCAACTTATAGAAACATTAGGTTTCATCAGCTTCACTAAAAATTAGAACAATCTAAAAAACCTAAGTGAAATTGTCAGATAAATCTCCCAAGAATTTGTTTCTAGAAACATTTTTAAATGACTTTACAAATACCATCTTCAAAACAGTCCCAGGAGATAAAGTAATGAAAAATTTTTTGCCTAAATCGACTTTGCTGGTTGAAATAATAATGTAGACTTAGCAAAGTGATCTGTGTTGATTTGTAATGCTCTGTAGAACATAGCATTGGAGACGTTCTGTACCCATATGAAAAAGCCACACAAAATTTTGGTTAATTAGTAACTTACCCCCAATTCCTAGTGGTATATAGAGTACCTAAGTCTTCTGTGTTTCTGTAAAACTATACTTGCCCTGTAAAAGCTGTGTCCCTTTGGCGAGCTTTTGGGTTTGTCTCATCCCAACCCTTAACCTAGACACTAAACTTCATCATATTCTAAGGAAAGAAAATTTTTTTCCCCAAATCTCTAGTGAGCAATGTTGACTTTACTAAGTGCTTCACAGAACAAAAAGGGATGGTTATATCGTACACTAAACAGAAAATGATTTAATAGACACTCATTGAATATTCTTCTTCTCAAAACTCCTTCTTTGTATTTCTCAACTCCTTAACCCCAGTCCCACCTGTTCCTGTCTGCTAGCCTCTCCCTTTTCTTTTCTGACAGAAAGGCATCTCTTCTCATTTTAATGCAGAGGAGCTCCACCAGGTTCTCATAATCCAAGGTACCAGCAGACTCTATGCTTCTTAGTCTCTTCATAGAATTATCAAAGCATTCACCAAACAAATTAGAACCTCTATCTAGGCAAGACTGGAATTTTAAAAACAATGAAATTTAAAAATGACTTCCTATATTAACGTGCACCTTTAGTTTTGCCACTACAAAGGATCCATTAGAAGATCAAGTAGATTTCTTTTCAGCTTACTATATAATTCTAATAACCATAAACCATTCAGATGACCGCATTCCATAAAGTTCAAGTGAATTGTTTCATGGCACTGTATACAAATAAGCATGTGTCCTGCATATAGTAAACTAATACACGTGGAAGCCTTAATGTTTTGAAGACATATAACCAACTAAAAAGTCCATCTAGATCTTTATTTTGTTAATTGGGAATTAAACTTTGCTTTTTGGTAAAGATAAAGCAAATAATTATCTATTTTTTCTGGTTGACTAGGATTGCAGTCACTCAAATTGAATGCATATTAAAATAATAAGGACAAGGTGGGGCAGTATCTTTCAACTTTTTACCCCCACCCTCTATTTTTTATGCTACATTCACCACCCCTCATCAATGTCCTCACTAACTACATACTTTATACTGGGAGGACAGATGGGGAAGAAGCCATAATCCCAGTACTCGAAGCTTATTCAGGCTTAAAAAGGAGATAAACACATACAACTCCAGTCATCTCAAATGCAAATATATGTGAAATCATTTATATAAAACATATTCATTCAAATATCACACAGTCAGGAATAAATTCTATATCATCTTCTCTATCTTTAATTTTTAAGTAGGCAATCTTATCCAGTCTCATGACTTTAATAAAAGCTATAAAATAATAACTACCAAATAAATATTTCTGAAACTCCAGATATTATCTAGTGGTTTGTCATGTAAACACCAGTTGATAATGAAGAACAGAGGGATAAAAAGATGAATGAATCAAAAGGAAGAAATGGGAAGAAAATAGATAAAATAGACATGGCTAAAGAATATGCATGAGAGACAACCATTTCAAAGCAAGATGGAGTAATAGGAATCATATTAATTTTCTTGCCTGAAATAATCAAAAATCATGACAAAATATATAATATGAGACACTGGACGTTAGATAATTAAGAACAGTGATTCCAGATAGAAGGTGGAAAACAAATAAGGTGAGACAAAGACATGAGCTTTCTGCTTTGAGAGAGGTTGTGAGTTAAAGTACAAGGAAAAGGGAGCCATCAGACACTATGAGTTGAAAAGAGAACTGAGAATAAAAGGAGACAAATGTAGCTAGAATTTGCAGGACAGAAAATCAGAGAAGAGAGAGCTACACAAAGAAAGAACACTAGAGATCTCTGGAGGCCCCCCTCAAGTATTTAGCAGAGGGCTGATCTGCACATGAAAATGAAGAAACTTCCCAAGTCAAGGAAAGAACATAGAAAAGATTAGGGAGACAAGTGTCTGATACTCCATAAAGCTGAGAACAATGCCTGCTCCCATCAGCCAGAAGAGAAAACCTTGTAACTCATGGAGCTCATGCAGAGTCCTCAAAAGGTCTTGCTTCAGGAATGGGCAGTATTTAGCTCTAGACCAGTGTTTCTCAAACAGAGATGATTTTCATCCCCAGGGCACATTTGGAAATGTCCAGAGAAATTTTTAGTTGTCAAGGTAGAGGTAGAGGGCACTCTGACATTAGATAGGTAAAGTCCAGGGATGCCATTAAATATCTTATAAGCACAGGACAGCATCCCACAACAAGAAATTACCTAGCCCCAAATATCATTGATGTCAAAGTTGCACAACTCTGTCCTAGAATAAGACAGCTCTGGTCTCACCTAAAAAACTTAAAAACAAGATTCAAATGGATCATACTCTTTCCAAACAACTTAACTGAGTCCCAAAACAAAGTTCAAAATATTTACATGAATACAAAACTTTCCAGCATTCACAAGGTAATATGTACTGTCTCTGGCATCAAATAAAAATTGCCAGATATGCAAAGAAGGAGGAAACGATGACTGACAATGCAAAGAAAAAACACAATCAACTCAGATCTATAAAAGATGGTAGAATTAACAAACAAATGCTTTAGAACAGTTATTATAACTCTTCTATTTGTTCAAAAGTTAAGTAGAAAAGTGGAATATTTTAAAACATAAATCAAACTTCTAGAGGTGAGAACTATAATAGGTGAGATTAAAGAATACTTGATGGGATAAATGGAAAATTAGATATTGCAGTAGAAAATTAGTGAACTTGAATGCATAGCAATAGAAATAAACCAAATGAAAGAGAAAAAAAGATTTAAAAAAGAAGCAAAGGAACATATCACCAGTGAGCTGTGAAAAATTTCAAGCAGCTACACATGCATGTAATAGAAGTAGTGTTTTTCTCATTCCATACAGAAAAGTTATATATAGATAAGAATTATTAAAATGTTAAAACTGAAGCAGGCTAATGAAGATATATTTGGAGGCCCTGAAGGAGAGGAATAGATGAAGTAGAGACAGAAAAAAGTTTAAAGATTTAATAACCACAATCTTTCTAAATATAATAAAAACTATAAACCCATAGACCTAAAAAGCTCAAGACCTAGAAATATGAGGAAAACTACACTAAGACACATCATAATCAAATTGTCTAAAATCAATAGTAAAGAGCACATCTTAAAATCATCCAGAGAAGTGAAAGATGAAAGTCATGCTTTAAAGTGCTAACAGTACAAAAAACTTGTCCACCTGGATTTCTATAATCAGCAAAAGTATCTTTCTTTGTGACCTTGTATTAGGGGAAGATTGTATTAGGGATAATTTTAAAAGCATGATCCATAAAAGAACAAAATTATAGACTGGACATCAAAATTTAACGTTCCTGCTCTTTGAAAGACACAAGTAAGAGAATGAAAAGACAAGCCACATACTGGGGGAAATACTAGCAAATCATATATCTGAAAATAACTTGTTCTAATTAAGAAAACACTTAAAATTCAATAATAAAAATAAATAAAATTGGGCCAAAAGATGTGAAGTGATACTTCTTCAGGAACATATTTGGAAAGCAAATAAGCACACGGAAAGATGTTCAATATCATTAGTCACTAGCGAAATGCAAATTAAAAGTATAATGACACACTGCTACCCACCTAATAGAATGGCCAAAATTTTATAAAGACTGACCTTAGTAAGTGTTGGTGAGGATTTGGAGGAACTGGAACTCTGAAACACTATTAGTGGGAGTGTAACATGGCACAATCGCTTTGAAAAACAATGTAGCAGTTCTTAAAATATTAAACATCTACTTGCCAATAGACTCAGCCATTCCACTCCTAGGTATTTACCCAAGATAAGTGGAAGCATATGTTCAATGTTCATAGCAGATTTGTAATAACCAGCAACTGGAAACAACCCAAATAGCAACAGGTGAATGATAATTGAATTATGGTATATCGATAAAACGAAGTACTCCTTTGCAAAAAAAGTGAATACATTTTTGAAACGTGCAACATGAGTGAATCTCAAATTATAATATATACTAGCAATATATACTAGCTATTATATCAATCATATTACATTATGAAACCAGACACCCCCAAATAGTATATACTGTATGATTCCTTCCACCTATGTAAAATTCTAAAGAGTGAAAACTAATTTATAGTAACAGAAAGCAAAACAGTGGTTGTCTGAGGTTCAGGCAGTGAGAAGGGTGGAAGGGACATGAAGGTGAGATTAACAAGTGGCATTTTGGGGAGTTTGGATATGTTCATTATGTTTTCTTTCCTGTGATAGTTTCATAGGTATATCCATATATCAAAGTATACTTTAAACATGTGCATTTACTATAAGTCAGTTATATTTCAATAAAGCTACCTTAAAACAAAATAAATATGATATATGGAGCTGGGTAGGTGATAAGTAGAACTGGTATGTGATGGTTGTGGTGATCTCCAAATTTTAAGCTTGTGCTTAGAGCAGTGACAGCAAGAGTGTCAGTTGTAGAGGGACAAAGAAGACTTTTGTGGATAGTCTACTTAAAGGCATTACTGGTCATTTAAAAATATTTTTGGTTTACCTAATTTTAAAATTTTCTATTTTTCTGTTTCTCTGCACTTCTATTTGCCTTTTCTTCATCAAAACTAACCTTGGTTTCTTAGGGAGTAAGAAGAGTCTACTTTGCAGAAAATGTTTCCCTGTTTTGAAACATGAACATATGGAAGTAGTGGAAAGGGTCATTTTGTTTATTTCTAAGAAAGGAAAAAAATGTCTCAACTTCCTTCTAGCAGTTAATTCTCACTATAATGTACAATCTTCTAAAGCATTTTAAACTACCTGAATTCAGTTTAATTTTTCTATGAGGATGAATTATTTAAGCCATTATGTTTCCCTTATTGTTTCAAGAAGTTTCTAATCCATAGACAATGAACATTTTCTGCTTATTTTTTCCTAGGATATTTTAGTTCTACTATGTTATTGTGTCATCATTTTTTTAGTATGATTTTCATGTAGAAAGTACTAAAATTATCTGAAATAGGAAGACTAGTGAATATAAAAGAAAGTGTAAAGCAATTGCTTGTTCTGGGGTAGGCAAATCAGATCTGCTCTGGGACCTTCCTCCTGGCAATAAATTCTGGCACTCTTGACTTAAATTTCTAAAACTCTATAATTTTAAACCCGATTCAAACACATCTGATGACTTAGATATCTTCATTTTACCATTTACTCACTCATTTAGTTATTCATTTACTCAGGATCAATGCAGAACCCATTATACCCAAAACATTATAACAGGAATCATAAACAGTTAAAAGGTGGAAGTTCCAGTTCTTGATTTCAGGGAGCTTATGATCTGGTTTGTCTATATAAGACAAATGGTAAAGAAGCAAAACAAGTATGTTAACTTACCACCCAAATAGTTATATAGTTTAATAATAATTTTAAAAAACCAAGAAATGGAAGTAAAAAAGGATGGAACAGATTCATACAGTAAGCTTTATGGTATAGCTAGGGCGGTAGCCAGTCTTCAAGATGGCTGCCAATGATCACATCCTCCTATTATTTATACTCTTTTTACCACCCTCCCCCCACTACATTACATAGGACTGATCTATGTGATGAATAGGATATTGCAAAAATGACTGAGACTAGGCCAGAAAAAGCATGTGGCTTTTGTCCTTGGAGCACTCCTCTGAAGGAAGCCAACTGCCACGTTGTGAAGACAATTACGTAGCCCTATGTAGTGGTTCACATGGCAAGTGACTGAGGCCTCCAGCTAAGAGCCAGCACCAACTTGACAGCCACGTGAGTGAGACGTCTAGAAAGTAGATTCTGCAGCACTAGTTAAGCCTTCAGACAACTGCAGTTACTGCCAATGTCAAGGTTGGAAACTCCTGGGAGACCCTGAAGCAGGACCACACAAATTGGAAATTTAACCCCCAGAAACTGTTTGAGATAATAAACGTTTGGTGCTGCTTTAAGCCACCTGGGGATAATTAGTTACAAAGCAATTGATGCTTAATGGAATTAGACAAAGCTTGGAATCAGAATTGGCTTTATTATCTGTTTAAGTGGTCAAGTCATTAACCTGTCTAAGCCTTATTTTACTCAACTGTGAAATAGTAGTGTTATCCAACTTTGGATACTTTATTATGTCTTTGTGATAAATAAAGATTAAAGTATTTTTTGAAAACAAGAATTTTATAATTCTTAGGATATCATTATTTTCTTTTTTATATAGGGGTTTAGTATTTTCTGTTAACCCTTTATATTTTATTAGGAAAACATTGTCTGTAATGTGCTTTGAACTGCACAGAGGAAAAGTGGTTAGCAGAGCAAATCTTGTTAGTAGCGCAACCTCATGCAAATGTGTCAGGTATAATGTTAAGGCACTGATGGGGACCAAATAACAAACAAAAAAACCCTGTTACTATCAGAGACTGAGTTTGAAAAATTGTGAGAGAATAAACATGAGAAGAGGATATATCCTCCTCCAATACTTTGAAAATTCTAGGGGCTGTAAAATTGGCTTCCTATTGGTTCTGTTACCACTTTTCCATTTATCCAGCTTCTTACTTACTCTTTTCTACTACTTATTCTTTCTTCTTCTGCCTAAATCTCCTTTTTCATAGGGGTTCCTTAATAGTTAAATATTTTTGCATTTATCATCTTGATATAAAACCTTATAATGATCTCACCTATAAAACTGTGAGTTTTGTTTTTAAAAAGTGAAGAATTAGGGCTTCCCTGGTGGTGCAGTGGTTGAGAATCTGCCTGCTATTGCAGGGGACACGGGTTCGAGCCCTGGTCTGGGAGGATCCCACATGCCACAGAGCATCTAGGCCTGTGAGCCACAACTTCTGAGCCTGCGCGTCTGGAGCCTGTGCTCCGCAACAAGAGAGGCCGTGATGGTGAGAGGCCCACGCACCACGATGAAGAGTGGCCCCTGCTGGCCACAACTAGAGAAAGCCCTCACACAGAAACAAAGACCCAACACAGCAAAAATAAATAAAATACATTAATAAACTCCTACCCCCAACATCTTCTTTAAAAAAAAAAGTGAAGAATTATATTGTGATTCCTCTTGTTCAGAAAAGTATTTGAGGCCATACCATGTTTTTTCTTTCTTTATTTGTGCCTAGAATTTATACAATATGTATGATCTTCTTCCCTGCTGTTCCTACGGGATATTTCATTTTAACCTTTGTCAGTATCTCCCAAGTCCCAACTGGTACCTAAAAATCATAGGACTAAAAATATTGTTCAGCTATGCTCTAAGTGCTGTTGTCATCTTTATAAAATACAGCGTAAGATGACAGAATTAGAGAAACTCAACTTTTTATGTATGCTGCAGGGTAGAAATCATCTTTGCATGTATAGCTGTAACTTAGATATGAGATTACTACTTGGAAAAATAGTTTATTTGTATAAGAAATATAAATTATTATGCTAATTAGCACAGCTTCCTTTTCAGTTTCTGGACCTCCATCAACTTTCTATCTCTTTTGGACTCTGTGCAGATAATTAACTCATGAACTCATTAAATATATGTCATCACTCTTTATTCAATGGTCTAAAATTTTCTGAGATTAAACTTTCACATTTTCTTCTTGTTGACCCAGAGACTATGAATGTCAAAATTAATATTTTTTAAATTGGCATGAAAATTTTCTTTTTTTATCTTGCTAAAGATATACAATCCCTATGTTACACAAAGAGAATTTGTAGAAGGAGGCAGGGAAGGAAAAACAGGATGCAAGAGATTTCTCTGGCATTTTGAGGGTTTTTTTTACCCCCTCTCTTTTCTTTGATGCACAAAAGGCCTTGATGTGTCTGGGAGTATATAACGATGTTAAATGTGCAGTCTCATTGACTGCAGAAGAGTCAGGAAGGAGGGAGTTATTTTTGCTTTTCTTTGCCTGTGTTCATTTTTCCTGTTGCATAAGCTTCTTATTGACATTAATTTTAGCCTCCAAAGATGTTTTGCATAACAGAATTATAATGTAGTGTCTAAAATAGCGCTGCAAACCATAGTTTCAAATACATAAGGAAGATGAATCATTTCCTTAACATGGGCCACTGTGTCATTTGAAATGATTACTTATGAGACAGAAGCAATACATAATTAAGCAGTGTGTGACATGCAAAAAAGAAATCAAGGAAATTCAAACAATAAGTGTTTCTTCTGTTCTTCATGGTGGATGGGAGAAATCTGCAACTCTTTTATTTCCATCTTGAAATGAAGGGGTGTTGAGTGCCATAACTACATATCCCATTAGTAAGGAGAAAGATCTGGGCTGCAGAAATGAAGAAATGGGCTGAGCCCAATTTACATCACTTCTAGTTACAAACTGTCTACAAAACTATTACTGAATATACATTATTGGTGTCGAGTCTATGTGGTTCCAGTAACTAGATTCTCCTCTATCTGATCTGTTTATGAGGCTGTCATTGTTTAGTAGGACTTTGTTATGACATGGAGTAAAGTTATTTAGAATCAGTTTGAATCTTTTTTTTTTTTTTTTTTTTTTTTTTTTTTGCGGTACGCAGGCCTCTCACTGTTGTGGCCTCTCCCGTTGCGGAGCACAGGCTCCGGACGCGCAGGCTCAGCGGCCATGGTTCATGGGCCCAGCCGCTCCGCGGCATGCGGGATCTTCCCGCACCGGGGCACGAACCCGAGTCCCCTGCATTGGCAGGCGGACTCTCAACCACTGCGCCACCAGGGAAGCCCAGTTTGGATCTTTTAAATCTTTCTTTGGAGACTTCTTAGCTCAGATCCAGAGTAGACTTTAGCCTAAGCTTCCTTTAATTCCACTAGTGAGGTAATATCTTACTTAACACTCTACTGATTGCTCATGTGTTACAAGTTCTCTCTGTTCTTGCTGCTGGGAATGCAAATATTCCCCAAACATCATGAGCTCTTGGAATCATTAATGATAGCTCTTTCTTATCATTCTTTCCCCAACTTCATAGCCTTTGGTGAAGATCAGAACTCAGTCAAAATACGAGAGCTCTTCCCTACTTTACATATCTTTGAAGCTCTCTCTGTGTAGCTCTCTCCTTTCCCATATTTTGCCCTGAAAAGTCTAGTGTGGAATCACCTCAGATTCCCTGAACATCCATTTCTGGAAGTTCACCATAACAACTGTGTTCTATTTGTTTACCCACTTGCTGCGCTCCAGCCTAGAAAGTGCTTCTTTGGATGCCAGCTAGGGGAATTGTAGGATTCTCTCTGTTGGTTTCCTTCTCTCAGTGATAAAAGTCCTGCCTATTGACCAATGTGTGAAAACAGGTGTTTCATAGTTTTTGACTGTCCTTCTACTTGGTTATGGGCAAAGGCAATTAATCCTTTATTGCCGGAGCAGAGGAGCAGTGCCTAAATCCAGTACTTTTTAGTAGTCTATTTTATCCACACTCTTGACTACTTACTTATACTTTGTTTTATTTTTTTGTGGTCACTTCATGGTTTACAATATGTAACTTTAATTCATAAAAGACTTATTTCAAATGCTATTGTTTTATTTTACATACAATGTAATAACTGACAACATACTTTAATATGCCCTTCCTGTTCTCTGCACTATTTTTTCATTCATTTTCCTTGATATATGCTATAAATGCTTCAATAGATTGTTATTGTTTTTACTTAAAGAGTAGATTGTCTTTTAAAGAAATTAATGACATTAAAGAATGAGAAAATAAGTCCTTTGTATTCACATGTATATTAACCATTTCTAGAGTTCTTCATTCCATTGTATAGATCCAAGTTTCTTTATCATATTATTTTTCTTCCTCCTGATAAACTTCTTTTTACATTCCTTGGAGTGCAGGTCTGCTGGTCACAAATTATTTCAGCTTCTGTTTATCTAATAGTTTTTTTTTCACATTGTTGCTGGATATAGAATTCTAGATTGACTGTCTTGTTTCTTCCTTCAACACCTGAACATAGCCACCTCAACCTTTTAGGCTTAGTGTTTTCATTATATATCTTTTCCTATCCTTTTACTTTTAATCTTGCATGGGTTCTGATGAGAAGGTTGCAGACATTTTTAATGTTATTACTCTGTACATAACATGACTTTTTTTCTTTGCCTGCTTTTATATTTTGTTCCTCTGTATATGATATGAAAATTTCCATTGTAGCCTTTTATGCTTAGAGTTTGCATGGTAATTTTTTCTCTTTCCATACTTTGAACCTCCTTGCTGTGTATATGAATATATATATATATATATGTATATATACATATGTATTCTCTTGAGGCAGTATATAATTGGATTTTGTTTTTTAATTCAATCTGAAATCTCTGCCTTTTACTTGGAGTGTTTCCATTAAATTAATTCAGTTGGATTTAACATTGCTCATCCTCTCTGTTTCTTTCTTCTGCTGTTCTTTCTTTCCTTTTATAAATTAACTGAATATTTTTTATAATTCAATTTTAATTATATATTGACTTTTTAGCTATACCTGATTGCATTATTTTTACTGGTTACTCTAGAGATTAGAACATACATCCTTAACAAATCAGAATACAATCATTAACTTTTCAGTCTACTCAGTATTAATGGTTTATCACTTCACATAAAATATAGAAAGCTTGCAACCATATATGCCTACTTACCCACCTAGTCCTTTGTGCAATAGTTGTTATGTGTTACATCTACGTACCCTGAAAGCTTATAATACAATATTATGAATTTTTGCGTTAAACAATAATGTGTATTTTAAAAATAATATAAAAATTGTCTTTTACATTCACTGATACACTTTCACCCCCAATGCTGCATATTTCTTCCTGAAATTCCCATTTTCCACCTGGTATAATTTCCCTTCAATCTGCAACACTTCATTATTTTTTATTGATCTGAAAAGGTTTTTATTTAGCCTATATTATTGAACAATATTTTTCTGAATTTCAAGAATTACACATTTTTTTTCTGTTTATTTGTTTGGTTTGTTTTCTTTTGCCTGAATAACTAGAGGTGGAGAAGGCTTCAGGCAGAATAGTTTTAAAGGAATAGATCAGTAGATTGGTGTCAGGTTTATTGATTTTGAGATCATTAAAACTCCAAGTAGGTATATAAGCCTGTTGGTTGAGATAACAGTCAGAACCGGCCATAAAAAATTGGAGTTATCAGCTTATATAGCATATAATATTGTAGAGCTGTGAGACTAGAAAAAAATCAACAAGGGAGTGAGGGTAGATGAAAAAGTGAACTATGAACTGTGTCTTAGGGCACTCCAACATTAAGATGTTAGGAAGAAGAAAAAGTAGCAATAGAAAGTAAGAAAACAGCAATCCACAAGTTAGGAGGAAAATCAGTAGTTTTGTGATATTCTGCAAGCCACATAAAGAAAGAGAATTAAGGAAGATAGAATAATCAGCTGTGTTAAGCACTATGGATAGATAACATGACGACAGAAAATTGACCATCAGATGTAACAGAAGGTAGGACATTGGCACCTTGAAGTTTTGGTGAAGTGGTGGAATTAAAAGCCCAACTGAAATGGGCAGTAAATTTTTTATTATGACAAATGTGAATAGCTAAACATTTTAACTAGAACATAATAATGATGCACAAATAATATTACATTCCTTTTTATAATTATTTACATTATTATTGATATTTTTACACTATTTGGTTGGATTCATACCCAACAGGCACTTCTCTGAAAACTACACTCCACCTCAGCCCTTGGACATGTATTACATGAACATTTCCTCTCAGTCCTAATTGATTTGACAAAATGGCCAGTGTAACCCAACCCAACCCTACCAGATCATCCTTCTATTAAATCTGAATTGGCATTCAGAGATGTTAATTAGGTTTTGCTGATTATTTGAACTGGAGACCAGTTCTTACAAATACATAGAATTACTAAATAAGAAAAGGAACATGTACAAAAAGGAACATGGCTAACAAACCATGAACTCTAGAAATAGAGAACACTCTTATTTCCTGACATATTTCTAGATCCTGATTTTGGTTCTTTCTTTCCTTGGATTCCATACAAGTACTCTTGTATCCTGATGATATAATTTATTCCCTAACCAGTTGACCTCAATATACCAATAGAAACTGAAAGGCACTCTTTCCCCACATCAGTCAGAGCCTTGAACTTTAGTTTATTTCCCTGCCAATCTCTTCCACTCTGAATGTTCTCAAGTCAAAAATGAAAGGAAGCGAAGCCATCCCTATCAAAACAATTAGGGTCTTTTGGCCTAAAATCAGTTTTCAATAGAGAACATAGGGAATACAATTGTCATGTTTACATCTCCCTACCATCAGTTTGGTTACATCCAATATAAACTATTTTAATAACTATATAAATATATGGGCACATTTATCACCAAAAGAGTTTCTTATTTGTAAGTACAGACTATTTTTGAACTAAACTCTATTTTGAACAACTAAACAGCTGGAAGCCAAGTGTGACATGCAAAGATAAACAAAAAAAAATCATCCTGTTAATAGGAAAATGACTATGGCATTTCCTAGTGGATTTTGAAATTACTCAAATTGCTAACACCTAGGGAATAATAAGACTAGAATATAGAAACCTCTAGATAGGTTACCATCAGAAAATAACAGTGTTACTTTACTATGGCTTAGACTAGCTTAATTCAAATTCATTGACACACAATGCTTCCCCATCTGCAAAGTAATAGCTTAAACATTTATGAGAAATTCTTTTTATGATACTACATACACTACTGGAAGCCAGACTTTACAATGTTCGAGAATATAAGGAAAAACCCTACAAATCATCAAACATGAATGAGAAACAGCAAAATATATACTTATATGAATATATACGTACTGATATGTATATCATTATATGCTTTGATACTATAAATGACATAATGGGCCCAAAGAAGAAATGGTTATTTTAATATATCTTTTAGGTCAGTTAGGGTAATTATATAGGATGAATCTATTAACACCTTTTTCAGTTGTTATATTTACCCACAATAAACCCATAGAGAGCCTCCTGTAATCCTACCCATTTGTAAAATTTTAATTGTTAAATTCTTAAGAAATGATAATAAGAAAATTTCAGTTCCAATCAATCTACTGAGTTTTGTTGGCTGATAGTCACAGGAGTCACTGGCCCACAGTAAAGAAGGTGACTACAGTACTGATACAGCTAATCCTTTATTAGGGCCATGCACCAGCTGCCCCTTTTTTTAGATAGAATTAAAAAAATAAATAAATATGTTCAATATGTTCCAAAGAAAAGAAAAAGATAAATCTACTGCAACCGATCTTAATGAAACACAAATAAGTGACTTACCTGAGAGTTCAAAATAATAGTCATAAAGAGGCTCACCAATGTCAGGAGAGCAATGCATAAACAAAGTGAGAATTTCAACAAAGAGACAGAAGATATTTTTTAAAAAACACCAAAAAGGAATCTATAGAGCTGAAGACTACAATATGGGTCAACAGCAGACTAGATCAAGAAAAGGAAAAGATTGGCAAATTCAAAGATAAGGCAGTGGAATTCATCCAATCAGAGGAGCAAAAAGAAAAAAGAAGGTAAAAGAGTGAAAAGAGCAGGAGGGATTTGGGGACACCATCAGCAGACCCTAAATGAGGTCCTAGAAGGAGAAGAGAGAGAAAGGATCAGGGAGCCTAAAAAAAGAAATAATGGCTGACAAGTTCTTTAAACTGCGTGAAGAAACAGATATCCAGATCCAGGAAGCTCAAAGAGCACCAAAGTCAATGAATCTAAAAAGACCCACATTTATGTCCTAAAAATAGACTATTATAATTAAGAAGTTTTATCTAAACATCATGATACCCACAAAGCAAAAACCCTATCATAGATTCACAAAAGATAAAGAGAAAAGAATCAAAGCATGCCACTACAGAATATCATCAAATCACAAAGTAAGAGAGTAAGAGAGGAAGAAAGTAACAAAGAAATTACAAAACATCCAGAATACAATTAACAAGATGGCAATAGTAAATTCATACTTATCAATTATTCCTTTAAGTGGAAATGGACTAAATTCTATATATAAAAAAACCAAAAACATAGCATGGCTGAATGGATTAAAAAAAAAACAGATCCAACTATGTGCTGCCTACAAGAGACTCACTTCAGCTTTAAGAATACACATAGACTGAAAGTGAACGCTGGAAAAAAGATATTCCATGCAAACTGAAACCAAAAGAAATCAAGGTTAATAATATTTACATCAGAAAAAATAGGAGTTAAATAAAAAATAATGAGACAAAGAAGGTCATGATATAATAATAAAAAGGTCAGTTCATCAAGGGGATGTAACATGTAAGTATTTACACACTCAACAATATAAAGCAAACGTTAAGAGTTCAGAAGGAAGAAATAGAAAATAGTACAATAACAGCAGACTAATTCAATGACCCACTTTCAACAATGGATAGATTAATCAGACAGAAAATGAATCAGGAAACATTGGACTTAAACCGCATGTTAGACCAGATGAACCTAACAGACATACACAGAACAATTCATTCAACAGCATTAGAATACACATTCTTCTAAAGCACACATGAAACACTCTACAGGATAGACCATATGTTAGGCCACACAAAAGTCTTAGTAAAGTTAAGATTATTAAAATCAGATCAAGCATCTTTTTCCAACCACACAGTATGAAATAAATATCAATTATTAAAAGAACTCAAAAAATATTACAAACGTGGAGATTAAACGACATGCTTCTAAACAACCAGTGGGTCGAAGAAGAAATGAAAAGGGAATTTAAAAAATCTTGAGACAAATGAAAATGGAAACACAACATACCAAAACTCATGGGATGCAGCAAAACCAGTTCTAAGAGGGAAGTTTATAGTGACAAATGCGTATGTGAGGAAAAAAGAAATAACTTAAATAAACAACCTAACTTTACATCTCAAGAAACTGAAAAAAAAGAGCAAACTAAGCCCAAAGGTAGTAGAAGAAAGAAAATACCATAGATCAGAATGGAAATAAATGAAAGAGACTACAAAGACAATTGAAAAGAACAATGAAACAAAGAGCTGGTTTTTAAAAAAGATAAACAAAATTGAAAATTCTTTAATTAGCCTAAGAAAAAAAGAGAAGACTCAAAAAAAAATCAGAAATTAAAAAGGATACATTACAACTGATAACACAGAATTAGAAAGATTATAAGAGACTACAAGGAACAATTATATGCTAACAAATTGGAAACGTAGAGGAAATAGGTAAGTCTCTAGAAACATACTAGCTACTAAGACTGAGTTATGAAGAAATAGATCATTTGAATATATCAATATTGAGTAAGGGGATTGAATCAGTGATCAAAAACCTCCTAACAAATAAAAGTCCAGGATCTGATGGCTTTACTGATTAATTAACCAAAGATTTAAAGAAGAATTAATACAAATCCTTCTTAAACTCCACCCAAAAATAAAAGATGAGGAAATACTTGCAAACTCATTTTACAAAGCCAAGATTACCCTGATACTAAAGCCAGACAAGGACACTACAAGAAAAGAAAAAATACAGGCCAATATCCATAATGAATATAGATACAAAAGTTCTCAGCAAAATAGTAGCAAACCAGATTCAGTAAATTAAAAGGATCACATGCCATGACCAAGTGGGATTTATTTCTGGGATGCAAGGATGGTTCAACACACATAAATTAATAAATGTAGTACACCACATTAACAAGATGAAACATAAAAATTATATGATTATTTCAATAGGTGCAGAAAAAGCTTTTGAGAAAAGTCAACATTTTTTTCATTAAAAGGAAACCTCTCAACAAATTGGGTATAAAAGGAATTTCCATCAACATAATTAAGGCTGTATATGACAAGCTATAGCTAACATCATACTCAATGATGAAAAGCTGAAAGTTTTCCTCCAAGTTCAGGAAAAACATGCAGATGCCCAGGCTCTCACCTCATTTATTCAACATGGTACTGGAAGAAATTAGGCAAGAGAAAGAAATAAAAGGCGTCCATGTTGAAAAAAAAAGAAGTTAGCTTTTATCTGTTTGCAGATGACATGATATCATATATTAAAAAACCTAAAGGTCCCACCAAAATCCTGTTAGAACTAATAAATGAATGCAGTAAAGTACAGAATACAAAATTAGTATACAAATCTGTGTTTCTATACAACAACAATAAACTATCTGAAAGAGAAATTAAGAAAAAAATCTCATTTATAATTTCATCAAAAAAGAAGAAACTACTTAGGAATAAATTTAACCACAGAGACGAAAGATCTGTACAATAAAATATATGTCTTTGATAAAAGAAATTAAAGAACACACAAATAAATAGGAAAATATTCTGTGTCCATGAACTGGAAGAACTATTATTAAAGTGTCCTAGGGCTTCCCTGATGGCACAGTGGTTGAGAGTCCGCCTGCTGATGCAGAGGACACGGGTTCGTGCCCCGGTCCGGGAAGATCCCACATGCTGTGGAGCGGCTAGGCCCGTGAGCCATGGCCGCTGGGCCTGCGCGTCCAGAGGCTGTGTTCCGCAACGGGAGAGGCCACAACAGTGAGAGGCCCGCATACCGCAAAAAAAAAAAAAAAAAAAAAAAAGTCCATATTACCCAAAGCTGTCTACAGATTTAACATAATCCATATCGAAAGTTCCAACGGCATTTTTCACAGAAAAATCAATCCTAAAATTTGTATGGAATCACAGAAGACTCCGAAGAGACAAAATGATATTGAGAAAGAAGAACAAAGCTGGAGACATCATACTTCCTGATTTCAAAATATGTTACAAAGTTATAGTAACAAAAACATATATGTCAATTGATTTTTGACAAAGGAGCCAAGCATATACAATGGGAAAAGGATAGTCTCTTCAATAAATGTTGTTTGGAAACTGGATATCCACAGACAAGAAATGAAACTGGGCCCCTATTTTACTCTGTATACAAATTTCAACAAAAATGGATTAAAGTCTTGAACATAAGGCCTAAAACCATAAACCTGTATAAGAAAACATAGGCTGTAAGCTCCTTGACATTGGTCTTGGCAGTGATTATTTGGATTTGACACTGAAAGCAAGGGCAACACCACCAAAACTCAACAAATGGGACTACATCAAACTAAAAAGCGTCTGCACAGCAAAAGGAACCATCAATAAAACGAACAGGCATCTTATGGAATGGGAGAAAATATTTGCAAAATATTTATGTCATAAGGGGCTAGTATCCAAAATATACAGGAAACTCACAACTCAATAGCAAAAAGCAATAGCCCAATTAAAAAGTGGGTGAAGTATCTAAATAAACATTTTTCCAAAAAAGACATACAAGTGACCAACAGGTACATGAAAAGGTGATCACCATCACTAATCATCAGGGAAATGAAAATCAAAACCACAACGAGGTATCACCTCACACTCATTAGAATGGCTATTATCAAGAAGGCAAGAGATAACAAGTGTTAGCATGGATGTGGAGAAAAGGGAACATTTTTACACTGTTGGGATTGCAAATTAGTTCAGCCATTATGGAAAACAGTATGGAGGTTTCTCAAAACATTAAAAATAGAACTACCATTTGATCTAGAAATTCTTCTCCTGGACATTTATCCAAAGGAAATGTAAACAGGATATCAAAGAGATATATGTGCTCCCATGTTTACTGTATTGCAGTATTATTATTCACAGTAGCCAAGATATGGAAACAACCTAAATGTTCATCAACAGATGAATAAAGATGTCATATCACTCACTCACTCACTCACACACACACACACACACACACACACACACACACACACACACACACACACTGGAATATTACTCAGCCATGAGAAAGAAGGAAATTCTGCCACTGGTGACAACATGGATGGAACCTGAGGGCATTATGTTAAGTGAGATAAGTCAGACAGAGAAGGACAAATAGTGTATGATACCACTTATATGTGTAATCTAAAAAGCCAAACCCATAAAATCAGAGAGTAGAATGATGGTTACCAGGGGCTGGGGGTTGGGGGGAATGGGGAAGATGTTGTTTGAGGGTACAGTTGCTAAGAGAATATTAATTGTTCCCACCATAAAAAAGAAATGATAATTATGTGACATAATAGAGGTGTTAGCTAACACTACAGTAATAATCATACTGTAAAATATAAACATATCAAATCAATACATTGTACAACTTAAACTTACACAATGTTATGTGTCAATTATATCTTAATAAGTTTAAAAATAGAAGGTACTCAACATCACTAATTATCAGGGAAATACAAATGAAAACCACAATATGTTATTACCTCATGCCTTTAGGATGTCTATTATCAAAAAAGACGAGAGATTAATGCTGGTGAGGATATAAGAAAAGGGAGCCCTTGTATACTGCTGGTGGGAATGTAAACTGGTAGAGCCATTATTGAAAATAATATAGAGATTCCACAAGAAATTAAAATAGAACTATCATATGATCCAGCAATCTCACTTCTGAGTATATACTCAAAGGAAAAGAAATCACTATCTCAAAGAGAAATTTGTACTCCCACATTCATAGCTGCATTATTCACAATAGCCAAGGCCTGGAACCAACCTAAATATTGCTGTAGATGAAAGGATAGATGTAACGTTAATTGAATATTATTTGGCCTTAAAAAAAAGGAAATCCTGCCGTTTGTGACAACATGAATGAGCCTGGAGGGTATCATGCTAAGTGAAACAAACCAGGCAGAGAAAGACAAATACTGCCTGGTATCACTTATAGGTGGGGAAGGATAGTCAAATTCTTAGAAACAGAGAGTTGGATGGTGGTTGCCAGGGACTGGGGAAGGGGGGAGAGGAGAAATAGGGAAAGGCTGGCAATAGGATGTAAACTTTCTGTTGTAAGATGAATAAGGTCTGAGGATCTAATGTATAGCATAGTGACTATAGTTAATAATACTGTATCGTGTAATTGAAATTTGCTAAGAGAGAAGAACTTAAATGTTCTCACCAAAAAAAAAAAAAAAAAGTAAATACGTGAGGTGATGGATGTGTTAACTCAATGGCTGGAATCTTTTCACAATGTATACGTGTATCATATCATGGTGTACATTTCACTACAATTTCATTTGTCAGTTATACCTCAATAAAACTGGAAAAAAAGGGAAAAGCTTAAGACATGAACATTTTGTGCAATCAAGTCTATGCACTTTTATATGTGTGATATTTGCCTCTGTTTACAGATTCTTAGAACTGAAGTAAAACATTTTTTAATGCTTCTGCTTTTGCCTTTTCTGTTTGTTATGATTTTCTTCTTAAAAAAATCAATCTAGCTCCACTTTACTTCTTTGGAGGTTTCTGTCTATCTCTGGGTATGCTTTTACTTCACACCATGTTTAAAATCATTATATTATTATTGACAGCATCAAAACAGCTGGTGGCATGTGTGGGATGAGATTAATAACCGTGCAGCTGGAAGATTAGATTGTCAAGCCATGAACTCAAGTTGAGAGTTTATATTTATTACTGTTTTAATACTGGGAGAACTTTTCAAAGACATGGTTTAAACTCTGCTCTGGAGTACAGACAAGAGCTTGTCTCTGGGAAATGAGGTTGGTGAAACAACTTAGGAATATGGTGATGACTTGGTAGCGTGAGCCGCATACCAAACAAGGTAAGTACTTACTTCAACCATGACCTTTGAACAGTTTTCCGTGATAGTGCGGAGGCATTTTTGGGAATGGAATTGGAACAAGATGTGCTTCTTCCCAAGAGTAAGCTGTGAAATGAGTCTTTTAAATAGTTTTTGACTACAATTTCTGAGCCCAGTGCTTGAAGGTGTCAGTCAGGCTGAAAAGCAGTGTTGTTTATTTCATTGTCAGGGTGAGAGTATGATGGAAGAGAGTTTCTAACATCCTTTGGAACCAATTTAAATATTCTGAGGAAAAAACTTCCCTGCTTAATTGTTATGTAAAATATTTTGAGTGAATTTTGAGTTAGAGAATAACTTAGATCTTCTCTAATTTCTGTTACTGACAGTTTGTACCTTTATTTAACATATTTAACAATAAGCAAAGTAGGAAAGTTGTTTTGCAGGACACTTTTTTTTAATCAAAAGTTATTTTTTTGTTTCATGAGTTTACAAATATTGAAACCTAATAATTTCCTCTTATTTATACATGTTTCTTTAAATTTTTCTTTTAATTTTTGTATTTTAAAAAACGTTAAGCCATTGAAAAATGAAAAAAATCATTCAAGTAAAATGAAATATATGTCAATCAATTAACACAAATGAGGTTTGGCCATTAGTTTCTAAGTCTTATATAACTGTGATATTTTAAGACTGGCAATGTAGTTTGATATTTATCTGTAATTTGATTTCAAGAATCTATGAGGGACAGAAGAAACAAAAAACACAACAAGTAGGAGAGATAGGCAATGGATAGGTTTTGAACTGAAAATTTTGTTAGACATTGGGTAGAGAAGCTGATGAACCCTAGCGATAATGAGATGGTGTGTCAGAGTGATTCCAACTCAAGAAGATCTACAGAATTCTCTGGAGAAATGGCATTTAATAAATTCTGGGACCTTTGTTAGTTCTGCATTATTTTATATCACATTTGGGTTCTTATTTTTAAAAGACTTTAAGTGAACTAGAGAAATATGCCATTTAACAAAACCATTTATTAAACCTTCTCGTAAAATAATCCCCTGGCAATACAAGCCAGAGTTCTTCAAAACTCTTTTAATGTGTGTATCCATTATGAACATATATGTAGTTGATAAAACGCTAACATACAACAGTAATATACTACATTTCATCAATCCTAAAGTGCTCTTTTAAAAATTTTTAATATTTCCCAAATCATGACGCATTTCACATTTACAGTCAGACACCTACTCATAGTTTAATGATTTCAAGTTATATGCCTTGATGGTTCTGTGCATATTGAATTTGATTGTCACTTAGTCTTCAAAATGATTATCCTGTGATTGGATATTGAAAGAAAAAGACGTTATGTAATCAGCAAGGCACAAAAGCAGGGTGGCAGAGCACAAATTCAATATAAGTGAAGCAAACATTTGTGTTTAGAAATATGACTTCAATTCCATATTTGTTGCAAAGCAACAAAATATATTACATATCCTAAGGAAGAAACATGTTCCCAAGTAAATAAAACTGTTATTATTTTTTTTAATGTATCAAACACCAAGTAATGCAACTGATGACAGCCAAAAAAATATATGAATACCTTATATTAGGTTAACGAAATTCCAAAGCAACAAACATCTATTGTGATCAATTTATGTGTCATTCTGGACTCATTTTAAAAAGCATAGATCTATGAGACTAGATCACTCCCTAACACCATACACAAAAATAAGCTCAAAATGGATTAAAGACCTAAATGTAAGGCCAGACACTATCAAACTCTTAGAGGAAAACATAGGCAGAACACTCTATGACATACATCACAGCAAGATCCTTTTTGACCCACCTCCTAGAGAAATGGAAATAAAAACAAAAATAAACAAATGGGACCTACTGAAACTTCAAAGCTTTTGCACAGCAAAGGAAACCATAAACAAGACCAAAAGACAACCCTCAGAATGGGAGAAAATATTTGCAAATGAAGCAACTGACAAAGGATTAATTTCCAAAATTTACAAGCAGCTCATGCAGCTCAATAACAAAAAAACAAACAACCCAATCCAAAAATGGGCGGAAGACCTAAATAGACATTTCTCCAAAGAAGATATACAGACTGCCAACAAACACATGAAAGGATGCTCAACATCATTAATTATTAGAGAAATGCAAATCAAAACTACAATGAGATATCATCTCACACCAGTGAGAATGGCCATCATCAAAAAATCTAGAAACAATAAATGCTGGCGAGGGTGTGGAGAAAAGGGAACACTCTTGCACTGCTGGTGGGAATGTGAATTGGTCCAGCCACTATGAAGAACAGTATGGAGGTTCCTTAAAAAACTACAAATAGAACTACCATAGGACCCAGCAATCCCACTACTGGGCATATACCCTGAGAAAACCAAAATTCAAAAAGAGTCATGTACCAAAATGTTCATTGCAGCTCTATTTACAATAGCCAGGACATGGAAACAACCTAAGTGTCCATCTACAGATGAATGGATAAAGAAGATGTGGCACATATATACAATGGAATATTACTCAGCCATAAAAAGAAACGAAATTGAGCTATTTGTAATGAGGTGGATGGACCTAGAGTCTGTCATACAGAGTGAAGTAAGTCAGAAAGAAAAAGACAAATACCGTATGCTAACACATATATATGGAATTTAAGAAAAATGTCATGAAGAACCTAGGGGTAAGACAGGAATAAAGACACAGACCTACTGGAGAACGGACTTGAGGATATGGGGAGGGGGAAGGGTGAGCTGTGACAGGGCGAGAGAGAGTCATGGACATATACACACTAACAAACGTAAGGTAGATAGCTAGTGGGAAGCAGCCGCATGGCACAGGGATATCGGCTTGGTGCTTTGTGACCGCCTGGAGGGTGGGAGGGAGGGAGACGCAAAGAGGGAAGAGATATGGGAACATATATATATGTATAACTGATTCACTTTGTTATAAAGCAGAAACTAACACACCATTGTAAAGCAATTATACCCCAATAAAGATGTTAAAAAAAAAAGAACCAGAAACTGAAAAAATTATAAATATTCATCTTATAGTTATTATGGCATTTCAAATGAGAAAAAGGATGAGTTATTCATTATTGATAATACATTCATTACCTGAAAAAATTGTCTGTGTTATATTAGAAGCAACCAACTCCAGTGCACACATAAATATTTCATTTTTACCAAATAAATAAAAGCATAGACTATTGAAAGAACCAGAGAGATTGTATGGTTCATCTTCATCACCTTACATTGGAAGAAAACTGATTTTAGAGAGGTTCAGTTTCTGTTAAAAGGCCAATTAATTTAGTAGAGAGCCATAATCTGGGTCTCTGATTCAGTGCTTATTCTACTATATTATGCTTTCTTTAGGAGATAGTTAAATACACATAGGCCTGATGGGAGGCCCAGATTTAATTACTTTACATTCTCATCCACAGAGACATAAATAGAGAATGGAATTAAAAGGTAATTAAGCTAGAAATCTTAAAAGTGTTGATATTTCCTATTTTCAAAAATCTCCAATAAAAGTAACCCCACAACAATTCTTATCAGAGCGAGAAAGCCCTTGAGTTTAATAAAAAAAACTTCAAATGTCTAGACTTAATCTCACTTGCTATAGATTGAACTTTCTTCCTCATACTCTTCTTGGAGGAGTTCAAGACAAATTCTATAGAGGTCACTTTCATAGAACTCAATTTTAGTGGGAATCTAGAGATGGCAAAAAGTACACTTTTTCTTCAAGTAATATTATATTAGTTTGATTCCATTTTAGTTTCAAACATAAGAAACGGCATTGTCAAAAGAATAGACCCCATTCAGGTATAATATTGATATAAGAAGGTTTAGATCATTTTCTGGATTAGTTGCCATAACCCAGAAACACTTCTGTTTCTGGGGTTGTAAAGTGTACACATGCTTGGTGCCCTGCCCAGTTCCCCTTCCCTGGCTGGTTCACTTATCTCCCAGCTGCAGTTGAGTACTGACTGCAACGACTTAGATTTACCTGTCTCCTAAGAATTGCCACCTGGCCTGATATACCTGGAAAATGACACTGTCTCCACAAAGTGTAGTCTACAGCTCATGACTGACTGATACTGGAGTTCAAAAGGTCAGCTCCTTATCCACATGGGGCTTTGCATTACTATTTATGCTCCAGAGCTCACCTGAGGTCAGAATGACTCTAGGCTTCAGCTGAGCCCTCATGTTTGCCCAGATTCCTTGTATCTTGTTTATCTTACTCTCCCTTGCAGGTTTCACCTGAGTGCACTCTTTCACTAAATCACTTGCATAAGAATTCTCACATCAGGCTCTGATTCTAGAGGACACAACTTAGCACAAGGAATGGACAAGCAATTTCTCTGGTCCCCACAGAAAAATTGTTTTGCTTTGAACCGCAAACAAAGATAAACAAAAAGAACCCTCTTACTTCAAGATACGATATTCCTCTGTTTATACTGAGTGATAATCTGTTGAGTCTACTCGCCCCTAAACAGCCTCCTGAATTCGTTCTGTTTCTCCTATCTTATGACATATGGAAATATACACTTATTCCTCATACCCATCTATTTCTTCACCCTACTTAGCTTATGACACTGTCTGTTTGTTTAGCTACAGCTACTTTTTTCGCAGTTTCTCATACAGAACTGAGTTATAGCTGAAGCATGACTTTAGGACCCACTTCACATGGCAGTAAGTAGAGGCAATTATAGGCAGCAGGTGGCCTTGTTAACAAAGGAGTGGGTCTCTGCAGTCTCTTGGAACATAGAACTGAACAATGAAGACCCCATAAACAGAATGTAGAGGCAGTCAGTCATTCACTTCTCCCTTCAATCATGCATTCAACAAGTGTTTGTCAAATATCTTCCATGTGCCAAGAACTATGCTCTGCCTGGAAACACAATGGCAACCCTGTGCTAACCCACACATAAACCTCGCCTTCAAGGAACTTAAATTCTATTTTAGCAGGTGAGAGAACTTTAATCCAGTAATTATAATAAATGTTATATGTTCTGTGATAGTAAAAGCAGAAGGTGCTCAGTTGCACATAGCAGAATCATCATCTAACTCAGCATCCAGTACCTGGCTTCCTAGGGGAAGCAATGACCAAACTGGGATGTGAAGTTTGAGTCACCATTAGCAGGCAAAATGGGAAAGTGGAAAGCACGCTCCAGACAGAAAAAAAGACCATATAAGAGACCCACAAGCAAAAGATGTCTGGAATATCTGAGGAAGGTGAAGTGCAGTATGTCTGGACTAGGGGAAAGGGAATGAGAAATTAGATGGTGACTAGAAAGGGAAAAGGGGACAGATCACAAAGGGCTTTGTGTTATTTATAGCTGAGAGAATAAGATCCTTCTGTCTCACCTGTCTCTGAGTCAGGCTAACAATAAACTTCTCTTTTCATAGTTACATAACGTTCAGAAAACAAGTAACATTACACTTTACTAGAAGGTATATATTCATATTCCGGTCAGTGACAAAGCAGGGGACTTGAAAACAGTAGCAATTTTGAAGGTCTGAGCAGCTATATCCTCTCCCTGTGGTATCTCAACTCAATCATCTTTGGCCAATGTACTGTAATAATAGTACTGCAGCATCCTCACAATAGTGTTTACATTGGTATGGTTCTTTGACATTTACAAAGATTTTTCTTCTTTTTCTTGGACTTAGCCTACACTTTTGTTCTTAGCTACTAGCTACTAGTGTTTTTGGTTCAAGTGATGCTTCCTATTAGGTGGGTCAGATAGGATATTTTATCACAGTCATTTAAGAGGAGGAAGTGAGACCAAACACTTTTAAATGTCTTTTATAAATTAAGAGAACAAGAACTGTCGAATTTTGGACACCATCCAGGTCTCTAGATTCTATGTCCAGAGCTCAGCCCCAAAGCACTGCATCCATCACATGTCCATCTCAGTCCCTCCCATGGCCTCTGGTCTCCACAAAGCAGAGGGATGGATTAAAGACTTAAAACGTTGTTTAAAATCATTAGCTTCTACAATCTGAGGTATCATATCTATGCCGATGTCCTGTTAGAGAAGAAAGCCTAATGGAAACAAGCTTCTTTCTTGTCAAAGAAAAAGAGGGGAGGACGGAGAGTATCATGATTTTTGACAGTTTAGTTTTTAAATTTTCAAGTTTTTAGTCATTACAGTATACAAGTTGCACTAAGAAATAAACATCAGTGAGAAGAATAATTTTAAACATATAAGGATGACTTCAAACAGGACACTAATGATGTTTATCTGTCATGTGTTCGATAGAAATGGGGTCCAACTGTTGAGCACAACTGAATTATCAAGCAATGCATTGAAATGGCAGGTGGGGGGATTACAAATCAATTAGATTCTGCATGTTATAGTGCCTGGCAAACATCCAATTCTCTAGCAGATGAAAGTTTTTATCTTTCCTGAGAGTGATAAAACCTCTTTGCTGATGTTGTTCATTCTCTGTAGGAAATTAAGGACATTATTTGAGAAAATACGTAATTATTCACATGTTGCATAGAAGAAGTTTTTTCACAGTAAGAGATACTTAGAGATACTGATTTTTTTTTTTTTTTTTTTTTTTTTTGCCGTACGCGGGCCTCTCACTGTTGTGGCCTCTCCCGTTGCAGAGCACAGGCTCCGGACGCGCAGGCTCAGCGGCCATGGCTCACGGGCCCAGCCGCTCCGCGGCATGTGGGATCCTCCCGTACCGGGGCACGAACCTGTGTCCCCTGCATCGGCAGGCGGACTCTCAACCACTGCGCCACCAGGGAAGCCCCGATACTGATGTTTTAAATCTGTTTCCTTTGTGGTAATCACAAAGCCTCAGTCACATAGTGCAAGTCTATCACAGAACTTTCATGTATGTCCTGTGATGGCAGTTTTCTGAGTAAAGGAAAAAGAGCAGAGAGGACACAGCATATAATCAGGGGACATTCTTTTCAGCAGCCCAAAGAGGACACATACTCTGAAGACAATTGTGAGATAAGAAAGCTTCCTTTGAGGTCCTCCCTCATCCATTGAGACGCCCACTTTTATGCCATCCTTTACTGAAGCTCTCCAATCATTAGTCCTGTGTTTGTCTCTGTCAGATTTAGCCTTAGATATTTAGTTACTCTCTGCTGAATTATTGTTATTTTCACTTTCTACTTTATGTATTGTTTGGAAATTTTGCACTCACATTAGTTTTATAATGAGAAAATGAAAACATATTCCTATTTTGTGAAAATAAGGTGTTTGTGGATAAATATTTTTTAAAGACTGAATTATAGAAAAAAACCAATGGGAAAAGTAATGAGGAAGATGCTGCCTCATTTTTTCTGTTCCAACACAACCCATTTGTATCCTGAGAGTGACAAAACACTTCAGATATTTCTAATGGAGGGAATTTAATACTGGGGATAGGGTACACGTGTGATGGAAGAGCTAAAAAGCTAAATATAGGCTCAGGAGACAACATGGCAATTAATAAGTCATTATTAAGTAACAGTTAAGAAAACAGTGACTGATGTAAAGTCAAGTCTGTAAAAGATGATTTCACGATTATACCATATTTCTTCTGAGATATTTTTGGGAAAATGTCTGTTTTTAAGAGAAATTAGAAACCAAGAGGAAAACCTGGTTTAGAAGGAAAGATAATGATTTGAGGTGATTATGGAAAATACAAGCAGACATTTTAAGTATTATTATCAGTATTTGGCACATAGTAAATGTGGGTTTTGCTTTGATTTTTTAAAAAAATTATGTAAGAAGTATTATATTAAGTTAATGGTTAAATTACCTGTATAAATTTAATATTTATCAATAGTGGATAAAATCACAAACAGTATATGCAAATGATAGGTAAAAAGCCAAGGACCAGAATTAAGACTTAAGAAAGAAAAATTAGAAGAGACAAATAATATATATTGTGCATCTCTGATGAACTACATTCAATATGAGGTGCTTTATGAAATGTGGAAACAGTAATTAACAAAAGCCTCCTGAGAAAAACACAGAATCAGAATTATGAGTCTTTAAAAAGAAATCACATTTAGTTAAAGGGACACTGAGGCAAATCATTTGGACCTAAAAATGCTTTTTGTAAATGTTCAGGCACTATGCTGTAAATCTCTTTACCTTTACCTGACTGATAAGAAATGATACAAAATACTACAAACCATAGAAACAAAAAAGCGTCCCCTTTTTTTCCAGGTTTATTTAAACTGACATAATAACATTGTGTAAATTTAAGGTGTAAAACGTGTTGATTTGATACACTTACACATTGCAAAATAATTACCAACATACCTTAGCTAACACCTCTATCAAGTCACATAATTACCATTTCTTTTTTGGTCTCAAGAATAATTTTGTCCATGTTCTCACCTCTTTCAAAATTAATAGGTTTCTTCTCATATGTTTTTCATTTTTCCTATAAAGTGATTAGGAGTTTTTGCTGCCACTTTCTTTTACTACTGAGCTTACCTCTACCTAGCTAGAGATGTAAACATTGTAACAGCACCGACACCAATGTTCAGGAGACCTGGTGCAGGTAACTATGGAAAGTCATGAGTCATGGTATATTTGTTTTCCATATTGCTGATGTAACAAACACTACCATGAACATTGTGGTAATTTGTGGATTAAAAAAAAACACAAAGATTTGTTTTCTTACTGTTCTGTAGGTGAGAGTCTGACACAGGTCCTCTGGAGGCTCCATGGGAAAATCCACTCCTTACTTTTTTCTAGTTTTTTAGAAACCACATGCATTTCTTCCGTGCTGGTCCCTTTCGTCCACGAGCTAGCAACATCGCGTCTTTCTGACCTTTCCTCCATTGTGAGACGCCATCCCTCACCACAGCTGCAAAAGGTTCTCCATTTTAAGGACTCATGTGATTACATTGGTTCCATCTGGATTATCCAGGATAATTTCCCCATCTGAACGTCATCAGATTAGCAACCTTCATTTCATCTTTATATTTAATTCCCTTTTGCCATGTTCACAGGTCCTGGTGTTTCTGACATGAACCTCTTCGGCAGGGGCATAATTATTTTGCCTGTCACCCATAGATGAGATATTGTTAATCACTTCAGTTGTAACTGAATTTATAAAGAAACTTACTATTGTTGCTGTTGATACTTTTCCCAATTACTTTCCCAACTGGAGATAATTAGATATTATAGAAACCTGAGAAGCTTCTAGTGTTTGGAATAACTGACCTTTAGTAACTATCTCTGCTGCTGCTATTTATAAGAATTTCCAATGAAACCAATGTGCATCTAAAAATTTATGAACATAAAATAAAAGATGAACATTTTTTCTCTCGCATGTTCTTATTTCATTCTTTTTTTTTAATAGATCTTTATTGGAGTATAATTGCTTCACAATACTGTGTTAGTTTCTGTTGCACAACAAAGGGATTCAGCCACATGCATATACGTGCCCATATCCCCTCTCTCTCGAGCCTCCCTGCCATCCTCTCTATCCCACCCCTCTAGGTCATCACAAAGCACTGAGCTGATCTCCCTGTGCTGTGCTGCTGCTTCCCACCAGCCAACTATTTTACATTTGGTAGTGTACATATGTTGATGCTACTCTCACTTTGCCCCAGCTTCCTCCTCCTACCCCGTATCCTCAAGTCCATTTTCTATGTCCTCCTTATTCCTGCCCTGCAACTAGGTTCATCAGTACCATTTTATTTATTTATTTTTTAGATTCCATATATATACTTTAGCATACGGTATTTGTTTTTCTCTTTCTGACTTACTTCACTCTGTATGACAGACTCTAGGTCCATCCACCTCACTACAAATAACTCAATTTCATTTCTTTTTATGGCTGAGTAATACTCCATGGTATACATGTGCCACATCTTCTTTATCCATTCATCTGTCGATGGACACTTAGGTTGCTTCCATGTCCTGGCTATTGTAAATAGTGCTGCAATGAACACTGCGGTACATGTCTCTTTTTAAATTATGGTTTTCTCAGGGCATATGACCAGTAGTGAGATTGCTGGGTCATATGGTAGTTCTATATTTAGTGCTTTAAGGAACCTCCATACTGTTCTCCATAGTGGTTGTATCAATTTACATTCCCACCAACAGGGCAGGAGGGTTCCCTTTTCACCACACCCTTTCCAGCATATATTATTTCTAGATTTTTTGATTATGGCCATTCTGACCAGTGTGAGGTGATACCTCATCGTACTATTGATTTGCATTTCTCTGATAATTAGTGATGTTGAGCATCTTTTCATGTGCCTCTTGGCCATCTGTATATCTTCCTTGGTAAAATGTCTATTTAGGTCTTCTGCCCATTTTTTAAATGTATTGTTTGTTTTTTGATATTGAGCTCCATGAGCTGTTTGTATATTTTGGAGATTAATCCTTTGTTGTTTCATTTGCAAATATTTTCTCCCATTCTGAGGGTTGTCTTTTCATTTGTTTATGGTTTCCTTTGCTGTGCAAAAGCTTTTTAAGTTTAATTAAGTCCCATTTGTTTATTTTTGTTTTTATTTCAGTTACTCTAGGAGGTGGGTAAAAAAAGACTTGCATGGTTTACGTCAAACAGGGTTTTTCCTATGTTTTCCTCTAAGAGTTTTATAGTGTCTGGTCTTACATTTAGGTCTTTAATCCATTTCGAGTTTATTTTTATGTATGGTGTTAGGTAGTATTCTAATTTCATTCTTTAACATGTAGCTGTCCAGTTTCCCCAGCACCCCTTATTGAAGAGGCTGTCTTTTCTCCATTGTATGTTCTTGCCTGTGTTGTAAATTAGATGCCATATGTATGTGGGTTTATCTCTGGGCATTTTATCCTGTACCATTGATCTGTATTTCTGTTTTTGTGCTGGTACCATTCTGTCTTGATTACTGTAGATTTGTGGTATAGTTTGAAGTCAGGGAACCTGATTCCTGCAGCTCCATTTTTCTTTTTCAAGATTGCTTTGGCTATTTGGGGTCTTTTGTGTTTCCATACAAATTCTGAAATTTTTTATTCTAGTTGTGTGAAAAATGCCATTGGTAGTTTGATAGGGATTGCATTAAATCTGTAGATTGCTTTGGGTACCATAGTCATTTTCACAATATTGATTCTTCCAATCCAAGAACATGGTATATTTCTCCATCTGTTTATGTCACTTTTGACTTCTTTTATCAGCGTTTTATAGTTTTCTGAGTACAAGTCTTTCACCTCCTTAGGCAGGTTTATTCCTCGGTATTTTATTCTTTTTGTTGCGATGGTAAATGGGAGTGTTTCCTTAATTTCTTGTTCTGATTTTTCAGTGTTGGTATATAGGAATGCCAGAGAGTTCTGTGCATTAACTTTGTATCCTGCAAACTTCCCAAATTCATTGATTAGTTCTAATAGTTTTCTGGGGGCATCTTTAGGATTTTCTATGTATAGTATCATGTCATCAGCAAACAGTGACATTTTTACTTCTTTTCCAATTAGGATTCCTTTTACTTCTTTTTCTTCTCTGATTGCTGTGGCTAGGACTTCCTAAACTATGTTGAATAAGAGTGGTGAGAGTGGACATCCTTGTCTTGTTGCTGATCTTAGTGGAGATGCTTTCAGTTTTTCACCATTGAGTATGATGCTTGCTGTGGGTTTGTCATATATATCACCTTTATTATGTTGAGGTAGGTTCCCTCTATGCCCATTTCCTGGAGAGTTTTTATCATAAATCGGTGTTGAATTTTGTCAAGAGCTTTTTCTCCATCTGTTGAGATGATCATATGGTTTTTATTCCTTAATTTGTTAATGTGATGTATCACATCGATTGATTTGCATATTTTGAAGAATCCTTGCATCCCTGGGATAAACCCCACTTGATCATGGTGCATGATCCTTTTAATGTACTGTTGGAGTCTGTTTGCTAGTATTATGTTCAGGATTTTTGCATCTATGTTCATCAGTGATATTGATCTATAATTTTCTTTTTCTGTGACATATTTTTCTGGTTTTGGTATCAGGGTGATGGTGGCTTCGTAGAATGAATTTCGGAGTGTTTCTCCCTCTGCAATTTTTTGGAAGAGTTTGAGAAAGACTGGTGTTAGCTCTTCTCTAAATGTTTGATAGAATTTGCCTGTGAAGCCATCTGGTCCTGGACTTTGTTTGTTGGAAGATTTTTAATTATGGTTTCAATTTCATTACTTGTGATAGGTGTGTTTATATTTTCTAATTCTTCCTGGTTCAGTCCTGGAAAATTGTACCTTTCCATGAATTTGTCCATTTCTTTGGGGGTGTCCATTTTATTGGCATATACTTGTTTGTAATAGTCTCTTATAATCCTTTGCATTTCTGTAGTGTCAGTTGTGATATTCCTTTTTCATTTCTAATTTTATTGATTTGTGTCCTCTCCCTTTTTTTCTTGATGAGTCTGGTAAGGGTTTATCAGTTTTGTTTATCTTCTCAAAGGACCAGCTTTTAGTTGTACTGATCTTTGCTACTGTTTTCTTCGTTTCTATTTCATTTATTTCTGCTCTGATTTTTATGACTTCTTTCCTTCTACTGACTTTGTGTTTTCTTTGTTCTTCTTTCTCTAGTTGTTTTAAGTGTAGGGTTAGATTGTTTACTTGAGATTTTTGTTGTTCCTTGAGATGAGACTGTATTGCTATAACCTTCCCTCTTAGAACTACTTTTGCTGCATCCCATAGGTTTTGGGTCATCATGTTTTCATTGTCATTTGTTTCTATGTATTTTAAAATATTTTCTTTGATTTCTTCAGTGATCTCTTGGTTATTTAGTAGTGCACTGTTTAGCCTCCATGTATTTGTGTTTGATACAGGTTTTTTCCTGTAATCAATTTCCAATCTCATAGCATTGTGTTCAGAAGAGATACTTGATACAATTTCAATTTTCTTAAATTTTCCAAGGCTTGATTTGTCAGCCAAGTTGTGATCTATCCTGGAGAATGTTCCATGTGCACTTGAGAAGAAATCGTATTCTGCCACTTCTGGGTGGAATGTTCTGTAAATATCAATTAGATCTCTCTGGTCTATTGTGACATCTAAAGCTTGTGTTTCCTTATTTATTTTGTTTAGATGATCTGTCCATCAGTGTAGTGGGATGTTAAAGTCCCCTACTATTATTGTGTTACCGTTGATTTCTCCTTTTATGGTTGTTAGCATTAGCCTTATGTATTGAGGTGCTTCTATGTTGGGTGCATACACATTTATAATTGTTATATCTTCTACTTGGATTGATCCTTTGATCATTATGTAGTGTCCCCTCCTTATCTCTTGTAACAGTATTTTAAAGTCTGTTTTATTTGATATGAGTATTGCTACTCCAGCTTTCTTTTGATTTCCATTTGCATGGAATATCTTTTTCCATTCCTTCACTTTCAGTCTTTATGTGTCCCTAGGTCTGAAGCGGGTCTCTTGTAGACAGCATATATATGGGTCTTGTTTTTGTATCCATTCAGCCAGTCTGTGTCTTTTGGTTGGGGCATTTAATTCATTTACATTCAAGGTTATTATCAACATGTATGTTCCTATGACCATTTTCTTAATTGTTTTGGGTTTGTTTTTGTGGGTCTTTTTCTTCTCTTGTGTTTCCTGTTTAGAGAAGTTTCTTTATCATTTGTTTTAAAGCTGGTTTGGTGGTTCTGAGTTCTCTTAGCTTTTGCTTGTCTGAAAAGCTTTTGACTTCTTCACTGAATCTGAAATAGATCCTTGCTGGGTAAGCTTGGTTGTAGGTTTTTCTCTTTCATCACTTTAAGTGTATCCTGCTGCTCCCTTCTGGCCTGCAGAGTTTCTGCTGAAAAATCGGCTGAAAAGGTTATGGGGATTCCTTTGTATGTTATTTTTTTTTTCTCTTGCTGCTTTTAATACTTTTTCTTTGAATTTAATTTTTGTTAGTTTGATTAATATGTGTCTTGATGTGTTTTTCCTAGGGTTTATCCTGTATGGGATTCTCTGTGCTTCCTGGACTTGGGTGACTATTTCCATTCCCATATTAGGGAAGTTTTCAACTCTAATCTCTTCAAATATTTTCTCAGATGGTTTCTTTTTCTCTTCTTCTTCTGGGACTTCTATAATTTTAATGTTGGTGCATTTAGTGTTGTCCCAGAGGTCTCGGAGCTTCTCTTCAATTCTTTTCATTCTTTTTTCTTTACTCTGCTCCTCAGCAATTATTTCCACCATTTTGTCTTCCAGCTCACTTATTTGTTATTCTGCCTCAGTTATTCTGTTATTGATTCCTTCTGGTGTATTTTTCATTTTAGTTATTGTGTTGTTCATCTCTGTTTGTTTGTTCTTATTTCTTCTAGATCTTTGTTAAACGTTTCTTGTATTTTCTCAATCTGTGCCTCCATTCTATTTCTGAGATTCCAGATCATCTTTACTATCACTACTCTGAATTCTTTTTCAGGTAGATTTCCTATTTCCTCTTCATTTATTTGGTCCTGTAGGTTTTTACCTTGCTCCTTCATCTGTGACATATTTTTTTGCCTTTTTTTTTTTTCTTTTAATGTGTGGGATTGTGTTCTTGTCTTACTGGTTGTTTGGTCTGAGGCTTGCAGCACTGGAATTTGTAGGCTATTGGGTAGAGCTGGGTCTTGGTGATGAGATGAGGAACTCTGTGTGACCTCATTTTGATGAATATTCCCTGGGGTCTGAGCTTCTCTGTTAGTTCGGTGGTTTGGACTTGAAGCTCCCACTGCAGGAGCTTCTGCCTGACCCCAGGCTCGTGAATCGAGATCCCACAAGCCACTGGTTCACTTTGGGGTTCCTCCCGTCTCCTTGGGCATCAGGGTCCCCCATCAGAGGCCAGCTTGTGCCCTCCTTGTAGGGAGATGCTAATTTCCACATCTTCCCATACTGCCATCTTGACATTATTTATTTCTTATCAGCATGAATGAAGTTGCCATGACTTTAAATCTCAACATACAGATAACAAATGTGTTCAAATCTTTCATTAATTTGCCTAATAAGTAATATTTGTGGCATTCTAATCCTTACTGCCAATTCTTGGCCTTCTTTCTATTCTCTTTTTAAGCTCTCTGTGATGTCATTGATCATATTATTTACTTTATTTTGGTCTGCTATTCCCCACTAGAAAGTTAAGTTCATGAGGCAGAGATTTATTTTTGTTGCAGTAGGTATTCAGTGCTGTCCTCTCCCCAGCCCACCCTCCCAGCACCTAGAATAATGTCAGGCCCTTCACACTGACACTCAAGGAAAATACACGTGAAAAGACTAAAGATGGTGTAGAGTTGTGGAAGCCAGTTGAGGTGAGGGTACCTTCTCTGTCCCAAAGATGATCCAATGAATCTGCTTTATGGCACCTCCACTTATGAAACAAAAGAGAGAAACCAGTGACACAGCGGCCAGCCTGTCATTGGATCCCTATTCAAGTTGAAGATATAAGCACAGTTAGAAGTATATACTCACATTGGTGTGAATGGTGAAATGTTTGTGCACCTAGAAACACTTAAGTACGTATTTCTTACAGTATAAATAATTAAGTAGCTCTACCTATTTCAACTAGAGTAAACTTTTCCTAGTCATTATTTCCTTTAACAGATCTATCATTTAAAACTTCCACAGGTTCTATCAGCCATTAATTAGCTCACAAATATTTATTAAGGGTTTTCTATGGACAAGACCTCATGTTAAGTTGGATACAAGGAGCAGAGGAGGGAATCAGTGCATCTTCACCTTAATTAACTTCTAATGACTGCTGTAGTGTCCCCTCTGCCCCACGCCCACTGAATCTTATCATGTTTTTTTCCACAGTCAGAGAAAACAAAAGAACTAGCCAACTCTCCCCACTGGTTTGAAAATTCCTTTGAATATGAGAATCATAAAAAGCTATTTTAAACAATGTTTCCACTAAGCCAGTAAGAACACTTGCCAAGTTGATGATAATGACGACTATATTCCAATCAGAAGTTACTCTGTGAATATCATGCCTTTTGTAGTCATAAGTCAAAAAAGAAAGAAAAAGAAAGAAAAACGCTGACATTCATCTATAATATGATGTATCCCTCTAAGAGAGGACTTCATAGGAACAATTTGGCAAATCATAGTTTAATGGTGTGGAGCTCCTTTTTCCCCTCTGACTTCATCTGCTACTGTTGCTGTCTTGCCCATTCTACTCAAACAAGGCTGGCTTATTGCTATCTTTTAAACATAGCAGCCATGCTACCATCTCAGATTCTTTCCACTTCCTCTTCCGTTTCTCTGGAATGCTTTGTTCTAAGATATCCACCCATGTTTCACTCCTTCACCTTCCTCAGGACACTACTTAGATGCAGACTTATCAGCGAGACCATCCTTAGTCACCCCTCATAAAGTTGCAATGCCCCAACCCTAAATTCTATATTCTTTCCTGTTTATTATTTCTCTCTGTTATACTGTTATTATCTTTTTCTTTTGCGTTATGTGGGCCTCTCACTGTTGTGGCCTCTCGCATTGCAGAGCACAGGCTCCGGACCTGCAGGCTCAGCGGCCATAGCCCACAGGCCCAGCCGTTCCGTGGCATGTGGGATCCTCCTGGACCGGGGCCCGAGCCCGCATCCCCTGCATCGGCAGGTGGACTCTCAACCACTGCGCCACCAGGGAAGCCCTGTTATTATCTTTATTGTCTACGTTATCCCTCCAGAATTTACAATCATGAGGCAGAGAATATTTAGTGGACCCCCCTCACATAGAACTTTCCTAAGCACTCAGTAAATATCTGTTAAAGGAGTAGATTTCAATGACACCTAATCTAATTCCAGAATTCCAGTAGGTAGCTTCGGTACCTAACCAACTGCTGAGTTCTTAAGGGTAGGCTCTCTATCTTGTTTGTTTGTTTACTTTGTAGCTCCACAGTGCCTGGAAAAAAGTAGTCATTTATAGGTATATTAAATTTAAAGTTAGTTATATTTTATAATAACCCTGGAAATCTATTGTCATAGAACAGTTTTGAGTCCCAGGCCTATTTAATTTTATGTAATAATTCATGAAATAGGACACATTTAAGACAGTGAGTGATTTTGTGGAGTAGAGGTAATTGGAAAGAGAGTTAAGTCCTTTCCTGATATGAGAGAATTAAGCATATTTAATTTCACTTCAAATAGTTTTACCATATTCAGGGTAGGGAGCTTTATGCTAGAGAGGAACCATAAATCCTATGAAAATACTATTCTCCTCTGAGAAGAAGTGCAGTGTGTGGGAGGAGATTCTGGCAAAATGGTCACTTACTAAATTCAGCCAAAATCTTGATGGTTTAAGCAGAAAATATGGTATTTTGAAAAGTTATACCCCAGAATAGAATACTTGAAGTTTGCTTTGGTTTAATTATAGACCTTCCTGATTTCCTAAGCCAAGCTGTTGCCTGTTGGTGGCCCTTCACATAGAAACAGCATTAATATAGCAATGCTTTACATTAGCTCTCAGTGGTTCTGCTGCTTCAAGCTTTCTCCAATTTGGTAAACTTGTCTTGCACCATTCTGATCACACTTTCTATACAAGCATTTAAAAAATATTTTTCACATACTGACACCAGCCTATAACATGAAAAAAGGGGGGACAAGGACAAAATAAATCTGGAAATTCACATATATGCTGAGGTAATTATATTAAGGGACACTATGTAGATTCGATTCTTTTCCCTTATTTTATCTCCTGCACTCTTTCATTCCCTATACTGTAAGTCCATTTATTGCCATCCATTAACAAGGAGTAAAAAGGATTCTGAGCTTCTTAAACCCAGGATTCAATACGGGAAAGATAAAAAGTATATCTTAGGTATTTTCATCAGACCTCAAAATAGAATCTGATGTTTTCCCAATTATCTCTTTAAGGTATTATAGTAATTACCTAGTTTCTCCATTATGGTACATTATAGTAATTGTACCTAGTTTCTCTCTGTTCAATCCAAATATTGTCTCCTTTCTCTGTTTAAGTATTAAGCAAGTGAGTAGCAAATTTATGAACATAAAACAGACATGATTTTGAAAACCCACATGGTATGAAGTCTGATAAGTTCTCTTTTCCTCTAGGAAATAATCTAACACAAAATAGTAATTAAGCATTTTTAATGAGAATGCTTTGAGAGAAGCACTATTAAGCTCTCCTATTTAATCTGATTACCTAAAAATATTTTTATTATTTTCATGAGTTAACAATATACACTATAACCAACTTTTTCTTTGGCTGAGATAATTTTCTAAACAGGTGGTTTTTCCTAAAACACTTGAACCGTTCACATATATATAATATATATATATATATATATCTCCACTGTAAAATAAGATATAATACAGTGGTAATATATATATTATGACTGTAAAATGAGAAAGTACTGTCAGTAAAAAGTTCAAGATTAAAACATAAGATTTTTTTTAAAGAGCAGCTATAATTTTCAGACTTAATGATGAACCCTGTTGCCCACATTTCCCCTGAGAATTTATGTCATATGATTAAGAAAAACAGTTAAAGTAGATCTGGTAGAATTAAGCTACAAATAATAGTTCAAACCAATGTAGATGCGAATACCTCAATTCTCAATGATGAAATAATTGTCTGTGGATCTGAACTGGCTATGTAACTTTTTGTTCTTTAAGAATATTTCTCTATATTACAGTGGAGAAAACCAAATACTATCTCAACCAGGTGATCAAGATTAACATCAACAGCAATAAGTTGATGGAATGTACCCTTGATACGATATAATGAGAACTGTACTTTACCATTGGGTCTTCCTCTCCAAAACCCATAACCCTTGTCTAACTACTACAAAAACATCAAACAACTCCAAATTATAAAACATTCTATAAAATGCCTGACCAGTTTTCCTTAAAAATGTCAAGGTCATCAAAAACAAAGAAAGTCTGAAAACACATAACAATTAAGAGCAGCCTAAGGAAACTTGACTAAATGTAATGTGGTATCCTGTATGGTATTTTGGGGAAAAAAAGGACATTATGTAAAAACTAAGGAACCTAAATCAAGTATGTGCTTAATGACAATAAAAATAATGTATCAATATCAGTTAATAGTTGTGACAAATGTAACAAATGTAAAATACATAAGGTGTTAATAATAGGGGAAACTGGATATAGACACTACTACCTTTGTAACTTTTCTGTAAATCAAAAACTATCCTAAAATAAGTTTATTAAATGTTTTGTAAAGTTTACCAAATGTGTTAATATAAATTTTTCATAATATATTTATTAATAAATATGAAATGAAGTAAAAAAATACAAAATATTAGTTTCTCAGTTCCACTAACCATATTTAAAGTGTTCAATAACCACATATGACTAGAAGCTATCTTATAAGACATCACAGATATTGAAAGAATTTATCATCACAGAAAGTTGTTGTGTTGTACAGTGCCGAAATTTAGAGGTGTCTCTCTTCCAATTCCTGACACTGGTCTTGAAGACGTCATTTTGTATTTGTTGATTTTGTATTTGTAGGTATGCATGTCATTTCACTGATTTCTGCTATTTTTCTGTATTATTATTTTTTTCTTTTTACTTCCTGTGGGTTTACTTTCTTGTTCAATTTTTTAGCTTCTTGTTAAACTAAGAATAGATTCATGGTCTCAAGTGTTGTTGTTGTTTTTTTTAAATACATACATGTAGAGATAAACATTTCACTGTAAACATATACAATTAAAGCCTTAAGGTTAGCTACATCTCACAAGTAGTGATATTTTCATTATTCTCAGTTTAATATATATCCTGACTTGCATTTGCTCTCCTCTTGTCTTGGTGTAATGTTATCAAACATTTTACTTCTGTACATGTTATACATGTTACACAACATAATTGTTATTGTTATTTTAAAGGATCAATATCACTTTAAAATTTTCTCACATGTTTACACTTCTGATAATCTTCATTCTTTCATGCAATTCCATGCTTACAATAATTTGTTTCTCTTTTAGTGTGTCTTATTTTAGCAATAGTTTCTGTCAGCTTTTGCTTGTCTAGAAACATCTTTATGTTGATTTCATTTTAGGAAGATATTGTTTCTGGGTATAAAGTTCTAGTTTGAAGTCTTTTGTTTATTTATTTGACTTTTCAGCAGCACATTAAATGTATCATTCCATTGTCTTCTGGGTTCTATAGGTTTAACTAAGAAACAAGATATACATTTTTTTTTCCTTTAAAGTTACCAAACCTTTTCTGTGGCTGCTTTTAAGATTTTCTATTTGATTTAGTTTTGAAATGTTTACTATTGTGAGCTCTGGTGTGGTTTTTCTTGATATTGATCCTGCTCAGGGTGGGCAGATATTTGTGAATCTATGAGTTTAAATTATTCATCATTTTTTGGGAAAATCTTTACTTTTATGTCTTAAAATATTGCTTCACTCCAATTATATTTTTTCTCTTTCAGAAAATCTAATTGGGTACATATTTGACCATTTGATCCACGTATTTCTTTTGTTCTATACTTTTCATTCTTTGTTTCCCTCTGTGCTGTAGTCTGATCATTTTCTAATGATATGTCTTCAGGTTGATTACTTTTCTTCTTCTGTGTCCAGTACTGTATATTAAATCTATCAGTAAGTTATTAATATTAGATATTTTATTTTAAAATTCTAGAGTGCCCATTGGATTCTTTTTTATAGATTTCAATTTTCTGTAGACATTGGCCATATTTTTCATATGTCTGTCTATATTTTCCTCTATTTTCTTAATATACAGTAATCATGGTTATTTTTAAATCCCTATATGCTAACTCCATATGTGTTTTTTTTTCCCTTTTCCCTTTCTTACCAATCACATTTTCCTGTCTTTTCATACATCTGGCAATTTTTTTCTTTTTATTATTTTACTTTGTGCATTGTATGTAAAGTAACCATACAGAGTGTAGTCATTTTAATGATCTTCTAGAAAGTTTACCATACTATTGATAAAACCAACTGTGCATTAATAATGAACTATCTAAATTAGTGAACTAATAACCACAAAACAGAAAGGATGCTCTTGGAGCTAAAAGGGAAGGGTTTCCAGGGTATATTGTTAAGTATAAAAAAAGTACAATAAAGAAGACTATGTTGCTCTACATGATTAACATCAGGGAAATGCAATTCAAAACCACAATGGGATACAACCTCACATCTGTCAGAATGGCTATCATCAAAGAGACCAGAAATAACAAGTTGGTGAGGATATGGGAAAAAAAGAACACTTGTGCACTGTTGGTAGGGATGCAAATCAGTGCAGCCTCTATAGAAAACAGTATGGAAGTTCCTCAGAAAATTAAAAACAGAACTACCATATCATCCAGCAATTCTGCTTCTGGGTACAAACTGAAAAAAAACAATAATACTAATTCAAAACAGATATATGCACCCCTGTGTTCCTTGCAGCATTATTTATAATAGCCAAGATAATGGAAGCAACCTAAGTGCCCATGGACAGATGAATAGATAAAGAAGGTGGATACAATGGAATTATTACTCAGCTATAAAAAAGAATGAAATCTTGACACTGTGGCAACATGGATAGATCTTGAGGACATTATGCTAAGTGGAATTAGTCATCCAGAGAAAGACAAACATTTTATAACCTCTCTTATATGTTGAATCTAAATAAATAAATATTAACCTATAACACACATATAATGTATAGTAACATATAATAATATATATTATTATAAATAAATACAAACAAGGTCATAGATACAACGAACAGATTGGTGGTTGCCAGAGACAGAGGATGGAGGTGGGACAAATGGGGGAATTTTTTTTTAAGTTTAAATAAGTTGAATTAAAAAAAAAAGAAGAATGTGGTATTTTGTAAAGAAAGTACAGGCATGAAACAATTTTGGAACCATAAACAAGAGGTATTTAGCTTAATTTTTTTACTATTAATGTAAAAATCCCAATAAAGATCCTGGAAAGTACATCTTTTCATTCCTGTAGTACCCCAGAAAAGTTATATCTCCTTTTTAAATGGAAGAAAGGGTAGATGAAGAGGGAGAAGAAAAGCAAGAAGAAACAAGTAGAAGGAAAAGGCAAGGAGATGAGAGGAGAAAGAGGAAGAAGTAAATAACACAGTATCTGAAAATGACAGCACCAATTACAGCCTTAGAAGTTACCGTACATAACTGGATCACATTCCTCATCAAAGGTAAAAGTATTCTTCGGAGAAATAGTAAAGCATTCACTTTTAATTGTGTATTCTTTTGTAAGAAAATTACTCATTTTTATATCAGATTGTCTCTACTTTTAAGTACGCAGCTAAGCAAATATTAGGTCAATTGCTATATGTATGAATCAAAGCCATATCTTGACTTAATTTTGGCCCTTATTCCAATTTCACTGTATGGTATCTCATCCAAATATGTTAACACTAAAAAACTAACTTCTGCCCAATGAGGAGAGTGACCTCCTCAAATACAAATGATATTCATTCTCTGGCAAACAGTATAACTTATATCAAAATTTTATTTATACATTTACTTGTGTAATATAATTAAATTTGTACATATGTTTATAAACATAAGGTGGTAGAACTTACAACAACAAAGGTAAATAGCAAAAACCATAAGCCATAAATTCTTAGCATTAACCCTAAGATTCACAAAGTGATGAACATCTGACTCAATCTAGAGAATTCCTAAAATATTCATGTCAGATAACTATTAATACAACAAGTAACTGAAATCTCAGTACTGTTCAAGACAATGCACATCAGTATCTGACAGCTCTGATTGTTAGAAATGTAATTCTTACGCTGAGTAAAATTAATTCATTCTCTCCTTAGGTCATCTCACCTATTAATTAGCATGTACAATTTCCAAATCTATCTAAATCACCAGACTTGTCCTCCCAAGAAATTCTAGGCTTGAATTCAAATTATCTCTTATTATCACTACATTTTATTATCAGGTATACAGAGTAAACTCTTCTAAATCAAAGTGACCAGAATTGCATCTGAATGTCCTTATCCTTCCCACATCTGCATTACCTATTTCACACCCTCCTAATTACATTAGAAAATATCTTTAATTTTGACCTCTACTTCATCACATATAGTAATTCCCCAATGCGGGGCACACAGGTTCAATCCCTGGTCCGGGAAGATCCCACATGCCATGGAGCAACTAAGCCCATGTGCCACAACTACTGAGCCTGCACTCTAGAGCCTGTGAGCCAGAACTACTGAACTCGCCTGCCACAACTACTGAAGCCCAGGCACCTACAGCCCGTGCTCCACAACAAGAGAAGCCACCACAATGAGAAGCCTGTGCACTGCAACGAAGAGTAGCCCCCACTTGCCACAACAAGAGGAAGCCCACGTGTAGCAATGAAGACCCAGTGCAGCAAATAAATAAATAAATAAGGTTTTCAAAAAAATTTTGAAATGAAATTTCAGTGTCATGTTTCATGAAAACTCTGGCAATATATTTTTATTTGCAGTACCATTGAATCGATAGCATTTAAGGGAGTATTGCTATTTTTACAACTATAATCTTATTGATGAACAAAGGCTTTCTTTCCATTTATATATCTTCTTTATAAAATTTTAGTAAAGTTTTATTTTTCGATATAGGTTTTGCATACCTTTTTAAGAATTTTCCCAAGTGTTTTTTAGTATTTACTTTTTATTGCTATAAGTGGTACCTATTTTTAAAAAGATTTTTATTGAAAAATAGTATACATTCAGAAAATAAACATATCAAAAGAGTATAGCTTAATGAATTTACATTTTAAGTAAAATTAAATCAATGAATTATAATTAAGTTAAAATATGTTCAGTTTAACTGTGTAACCAGCATCAAATCAAGAAAGAGAACATTAATTGATGTTTTTTAAAAAAATTATCCTTTTTGATTTGTGTTGCATGTTTTTTACAGCTATCAATTCCTGTATGATATACTGGGATTGAGACAATGACTAAAGTTCTCAGGACAGAGTACCAGGGAGGAATGAGCTTTACAGTGCTGAAGACCCTCTGCACATCTTCAGGTCATTCTGCAAAATCCTGAGAACTTTTCCACCTTAGTCCCCTCAGATTGTCATTTCCAAGGCATGAATGCATCAACCTGTGGCAATCATAGCGTTCATCTTGTTTGTTACCCATTTCTCAGGGATCAGTGTCCTTTGTTGCCTGATGTGCTGTGCCTGCAAACCAATTTCCATATATTTTGTTCTTTTTGTTTTTCTGATTGTTTCAGGTGGGATTATAAATCTGATTCCTACTAGTCCATCTTGAAAGGAGAATGAAATCTCCTTCCTGTTTCCATTTTAACTCTCTTTTTCTATCTAATAAACCAAAGTACACTCAAGCCAGAAGGTAGAAAGTATCAAACAGAATTCAAGTTGTAGAAATAACTGTTTTAAAAAAGGGAGGGGTCTAGGATACATAGGACCTTCCTTGAAATATGAGTTTTGCTTTCTGAAAGAGTTTCTTTACTCTGAATTTAACCTACTGGAATTAGCATTTGAAGGGAAGATTGTTAATAGTCATCAAAATTCCTCTTAATCTGATATAAAACTGTATCAAAGTAACATATAAAGGCGATACTTATAAAAATATTAGAAATATTAGATGTGTTTACAATAGACATGAAAACATCATAAAATAAACTCAATCCCAAAAGACTTTACTCATGCTGCTTTCTTAGTTTTGTTTACCCTGCATTTCACATCTGCAAATCCCACTCAATCTTGGAAGATTAGTTTCGGTCCTATCTTTAAAAGAAAGCCTTGCAAACAGCTCTAGGCTTTTAAAATTATAGCATTTATGACATAAGACAAAAAATTCCAGTGTTTTATATTATTGTCAGGTATTATCAATTTCTTTATGTCTTAAAATGTTATGACAACAGAATTAACTGCCTTCTCCACGTTATTAATTATCTACATACATTTCTTTACTCTTTTCCCCTTATGACTCTTAGACTAATTTACTGGGTATCATCTTAATTATGATGTTATATTTATTACAAACTGTACATAATAACTATTTAGTTCAAGTTCTAAATTTCAATCTGCCTTCATAGGGTAGGTGAGGTCAAAGGGAATGGCTTGTACTCATTCTATTTTTTTAAATGTATCTATTGTTAATAAAGGCTGCTTGTGAAAGGCCAGGAATATGAGTTCTAAGTAAATACAGGATAAGGAATACTAGTAACAGAAATCTAAAGTCCTTTAGATGGAGCCAATAACCAACAAAAAGAGAAACAAAAGGAGAATGTTGAGTGTTATAGACACAAATAGGATTGTAGCTGACACATAGAACTAAGATTTAGGAACAAATTGAAATTTGGATGGAAACAGAGATTGGGAGAGTATGAAGAAAGGCAAGGAAATTTGTCTTAACCTACCCAACTCTTTCATCCATTAGAGAATTTTTGAATGGTATGTGGGGTGGATAAAAATTTTGCCCCCAATATGAATATTCAATTGAGTCAGCATCTTTTATTAGGTAGACCCTCCTTTCTTTCATTGTATTGTATAATAGCACCATTGCCATTAATCAGGTGATCATTTATATGTAGGTCTGTTTCTGGTCTTTATTCTGTTCTATTTGTCTATGTTTCAAAGTTTACACTTGTATATTCTTAGAATTACATTGCTAACTTTCACAAAAGAAAAACTCTTAGTATTCTGATTGGGCTTTAACTGCATCTGTAGATAAATTTGAGGGAATTAATACTATTATCCTAGTGAATTTTCCAATCATGAACATGGTTTATAATTCCATTTATTTGTCTTTGTTTTTGCTCCGCAAGAATTTTTGTAATTTCCTGTGCAGAAATACTTTTCATATAACTATCGTAGTCCCCGCTTATCCATGGTTTTGATTTCCAAGGTTTCAGTTACCCACGGTCAATCTAGCTGAGAAAATATTAAATGGGAAATTCCAGAGGTAAACAATTCATATGTTTGAAATTGCCCTCCATTCTTAGCAGTGTGATGAAGTCTCATGACAACCTTCTTCCTCTGGTCTGTGACATGAATCATCTCTTTGTCCAGCATATCCCACCCATTAGTCAGTTAGTTAGCCATCTTGGTTTTCAGATCAACCATCTTGCTGTGGCAGTGCTTGTGTTCAAGTTAACTCTTATTTTACTTAATTATGGCCTAAAGTTCAAGAGTAGTGATGCTGGCGATTTGGGTACGTCAAAGAGAAGCCATAAAGTGCCCCCTCCCTCTAAGTGAAAAAAGTTGCCTTAATAACTTAAAAAAAAAATACAGTATGCTGAGTTTGCTAAAAATCTATGGTAAGAACAAATTTCCTATCCATGTGAAATTGTGAAGGAAAAAGAAATTCATGTTACTTTTGCTCTTGCACCTCAAAGTGCAAAAGTTATGGTCACAGTGTGTGACAACTACTTAGTTAAGGTGGAAAAGGCATTAAATTTGTAAGATATTTTGAGAGAGAGACCATATTTACATAGCTTTTATTACAATATATTGTTATAATTGCTCTATTTTATTATTAGTTATTATTTCTAATCTCTTACTGTGCCTAATGTTTAAACTTTATAATAGGTATGTATGCATAGGAAAAAAAATATATATATATATAGGATTTGGTACTATCCACAGTTTTATGTCTCCACTGGGGGACTTAGGATGTATCCCTCGCAGATGTGGGTGTACTCACAGAATGGGATTGATGGGTGATAGGGCAGTTGCATGGTTAAGTTTATTAGAAATTTCCAAATGATTTCTCTAAGTTGTTTATATTATCTATTTCTGTCAGTAATGTAATAGAATTCAGGTGGCTCTAGATTCTTACCAACATAAGTCTTTAAATTTATAAGTCTTTTTAAATTTGTTTGTTTTATTTTCATATTGAAGTATAATTATTTTCAATATTATATTAATTTCAGGTGTACAACATAGTGGTTTGACATTTTTAAACATTACAAAATGATCACCAAAATAAGTCTAGTTACCATGTGTCACCAAAGTTATTACAATATTATTGTCTATATTCCCTAGGCTGTACATTAGATCCCATAGATTATTTGTTTTATAACTGTTAAGTTTACACCTCTTAATCTCCCTTCCTATTTCACTCATCACCCAAAACCCCTCCCCTTTGGTAACAACCATTTTGTTCTTGGGTATTTATGAGTCTCTTTATGTTGTGTTATGTTTGTTAGTTTTGCTTTTTACCTTCCACATATAAGTGAAATCATGCAGTATTTCTCTTTGACTTTTTTCACTTGGCATAATACTCTCCAGGTCCAGCCCTGTTGTTGCAAATGACAAGATTTCATTATTTTTTTATGGTTGAGTGATATTCCATTACATATATATACCACATCTTTATCTTTACATCTATCTTTACTACACTTAGGTTGCTTTTATATCTTGGCTATTGTAGATATTCCTGCAATGAACATGGAGATGAATATATATTTTCAAATTCGTGTTTTCATTTATTTGATATATACTCAAGAGTGGAATTGCTGGATCCTATGGTAGTTCTATTTTTAGTTTTTTGAGGAACCACCATACTGTTTTCCATTTACCAATTTACACTCCCACCAACAGTGTACTAGGGTTCCCTTTTTCTCCACAATCACTTCAATATTTATTATTTGTTGTTGTTTTTTTTTTTTGATGATAGTCATTCTGACAGGTATGAGGTAATATCTCCTTAGGATTTTGGTTTGCATTTCCCTGATGATTAGTGATGTTGAGCATATTTTCATGTGCCTATTGGCCATCTGTATGTCTTCTTTGGAAAAGTGTCTATTCAGATTTTATGTCATTTTTAATCAGTTTTTTAATTGAGCTGTAGGAGTTGTTTATATATTTTGGATATTAACCCCTTATCAATAATATTACTTGCAAACATTTTCTCCCATTCAGTAGGTTGTCTTTTCAATTTTATTGAAGGTTTCCTTCACTGTACAAAAGCTCCTAAATTTAATTAGATGTTTATTTTTTATTTTGTTTCCCTAGCCTGAGGAGACAGACAGCCCCGCCCCCATGCCAAATATTGCTAAGACTTATGTCAAAGAGTGTATTGCCTATATTTTCTTCTAGGAGTTTTATGGTTTCCAGACTTAAATTTAGGTATTTAATCCATTTTGACTTTATTTTTGTATATGGTGTGAGAAAATGTTCTAATTTCATTCTTTTACATGTAGCTGTCCAGTTTTCCCAGCACCACTTATTGAAGACATTGTCTTTTCCCTATGGTATATTTTTGCCTTCTTTGTTGTAGATTAATTAACCATTTGTAAATGGGTTTATTGCTGGGCTTTCTATTCTGTTCTATTGATCTACATGTCTGTTTTTGTGCCAATACCATACTGTTTTGATTACAATAACTTTACTGTATAGTTTGAAATTACAGAGTGTGATACCTACAGCTTTGTTCTTCATCCTCAAGATTGTTTTTGTTATTCAGGGTTTTTGTGTTTCCATACACATTTTAGAATTATTTGTTCTATTTCTGAAAAATGGCATTGGTATTTTGATAAGTTTTGCATTGAATCTATAGATTGCCTTGGGCAGTATGGTCATTTTAACACTATTAATTCTTCTAATCAATGAGCACAGTATATCTTTCCATTTGTTTGTGTTGTCTTCAGTCTCTTTCATCAACGACTTATAGGTTTCTGATTACAGGTCTTTTACCTCCTTGATTAGATTTACTCCTAGGTATTTTATTCTTTTTGATGAAATTGTAAATAGGACTGTTTCCTTAATTTCTCTTTCTGTTAGTTTGTAGTGTGTGGAAACACAAAAGATTTCTGTATATTGATTTTGTATCCTGAAAATTTATTGAATTCATTATTAATTCTAATAGTTTTTTTGTGTGTGTGTGAAATGCTTAGCATTTTCATGTATAGTTATCACGTCATCTGAAACAGTAACAGTTTTACTTCTTCCTTTCCAATTTGGATTCCTTTTATTCTTTTTCTTGTCTGATTGCTATGTCTAGGACTTCTAATACTACGTTGAATAAAAGTGGTGGGAGTGGGAATCCTTGTCTTTTGGCTGATCTTAGAGGAAATACTTTCAGCTTTTCACCACTGAATATGATGTTGATGGTAGGTTTGTCATATATGGCCTTTTTTATGTTGAGGTGTGGTCCCTCTATACATATTTTGTTGAGAGCTTTATCATGAATTGATGTTGAATTTTGTCAAAAGCTTTTTATGCATTTGTTGAGATGATCATGTATTTTGTATTCTTCAGTTGGTTAATGTGGTATATTACATTGATTGATTTGTGAATATGGAATCATCTTCCCATCACTGGACTAAATCCCACTTGATCGTAGTGTATGATGCTTTTAATGTATTGTTGAATTCCGTTTGCTAATATTCTGTTGAAGATTTTTCTTTCTATGTTCATTAATGATATCGGTCTGTAATTATTTTGTGTGTGTGTGGTGTCTTTCAGAATTGGGTATCAGAGTGATGCTGGCCTCATAAAGTGAATTTAGAAGCATTCATTCCTCTTCAATATTTTGCCCCTCCTGCCCATCTCACTGTGGTTCATTCTTTACAGCTTTGGTTTTGAAAAATCTTTTTTTGCTAGTCTTCAGTTGCTCACGTTGATAATTACTCTGTAAATATTTGTAATTTTGGTGTGCCCATGTATGGAGGTGAGCTCAGGGTTTTCCTACTCTACCACTGTGGCCATACCCAAATCAAATTGGCATTATTAGTCTTTTAATTTTGGCCATTTTGGTGGGTGTGTAGTGTCATTTCTTTGTGGTCTGATTTTGAACTACCCTAGTGACTAATGATTTTGATCATCTATTTATGTGGTAACAGTTCTCTCAAATGCCATTTTTTTGTAAGGATTCTCTTCAAGACTTTAAGCACTCTTTTTAAACAAAGAGAGCTACCTTTTTTATTGTTGCATTCTTTATATATATTCTGGATGCAAGTCCTTTTGTCAGAAATATATATTATACATATTTTTATCCAGTCTGTGGCTTACTTTTTCACTTTCTTAACATTATTCTTTTCTCCTATTTTTTTTCTTTTTTACTCTTTATTTTGAAATAATTATATATTCAATAGAAGTTGGTCAAAATTTACAAGCAGGTCCTTTGTACGCTCTACCCACTTTTCCAATGATATCAACTTGCATAACTAAAGAACAATATTGAAACCTAGAAAATGACTTTGGCACAACAATGCACAGAGCTTGTTCAGATTCCACCAGTTTCACATGCATTTGTGTGTGTATGATGAAATTATATCACACGTGTAGATTCATGTAACCACAATCACAATGAAGATACAGAACTGATTCATACTTTAAAATACAATTATGCAATGCTATACATTTTTGACAAATAATTAAATTATTTCAGCCACAGGAATGCAAGAATTGTAATAATAGCTATACAGCACTCATTTTTCCTTAATCATTAATATCAATTTAATATTTTGAATGATTTCCTACATCAAACTAAAAATTCCACTTCTCTAAATCATATTTTATTGTTCATTTACGCCAAGGAAAAGAAATCCTCCTAACGAAACTAAAGTTTATATGAAATATGATTTATTTACTTAACATCTTTGGTTCTAATCTTCATAAACATAGATCTTTAAATGTATAACTAATAATAGAAGTTTTATTAAGCACTCCTTTATATTCTTTAGAGGTATTTCTTTAAATAGGAGTGTATTCCTTTTGAAATCATGCATAAGAGTAACTGTGATACAGCTGTTAAA